>NW_020539726.1:3619095-3743392 GCF_003426905.1 Ctenocephalides felis | reverse complement strand
ACGTCGATCAAAGGTCTAATTTTGACAAATGCCAAAAAAACAATACCAATTTTTTGATAACTTTGACGAATTTTAAAGCTGAGCCAGTTGTCCGTAGGGCCGTAATATTTTAGTATGATCTAGAAGACTATGGTATCTACCGTCAAAAAAATTATCATAAAAATCGTCGAATTTTTTTTTTTAAACTTTATTACAAAAAACGGCCCGGCGATCTCTACCAAAAACTAATCAGGTCTATTCCCCACCAATACCTTCGAACGATTTTTGAATTTTCAAAATCGATTCAGAATTGCGGGCTAAAACGTGGACGAAAACTTTTCACTTCTCTGCTATTTACGAAGAAACGGTTTGGCCGATCGTCGCACAAAACTGACAACGATAGTCCTCATCGAGATACATCGAATGGCTTTTAATTTTTGAAATCGGTCCAGCCGTTTTTGAGAAAACGGCGATTTACGGCAAAATCTTGTTTGGTGCACACGCACACACACACACACACACATACTTTTTCCAAATTTGGTCTCATTTGATTCAGAATGGCTTGAAACGTCGAGAAAACATAAAATTAGCAAATCGGATTTTTTGATAAAAACATAAACTTCTCCTTCGGGAAGTTAATAAAGTCTACTTGTAAAAATATTATGTGAGACTGACATTGAATAATTTCATAAAAAATAAAACAATACATAAAATTGATAGTTCATTTAAAGTATAAAACCAAACTACGATCATTGATAACTAAATTTCGTATAAAATATTAATTGAAAATAGAACATTGATGGCATAGTTAAAACAAGCAATGTCATTTATTAAACACATTACAAGTGAATGAAATGCATATAACATAGTAATAAATTGCAACATTTATTACCGAACATTTATGGAATTGAACAATAACATATAGATATATTTTATTGTTCAGCTCGTTATATTGGGTTGTTACTGTTACTGTGCGAGGCAAAAATAAACGGGTTTTGCTATATAAATCTCGAAATGAACATTTTTCATAAACCCGCCCTGATATAAAATATGCCACACAATTTTCTCACAAACTGCGCTTAGGCCATTATTATTTTACATTTATAACTTTTTTTGAGGGGATGTTTTTATGGAGTAGAATTGTATCGTTTCAAATATTTTATGTATTAATTGTGATATTTACTTTATCGAGATTATGTTTGTATATAAATACAAAATATAATAGACTTGCTAGTATGTAATATAACAAGCTAACACGTGTTATACATCACACACTCACACACACATACATAGATATATATATATATATATATATATATGTGTGTGTGTGTATGTGTATGTTTGTATTTATAGGGTAGTGCGGGGCACAAAGGTTCAACATGACTTTGAGCAATTTACTTGTGAAAACCAAACCAATTATATCAAAACTAATAATACATACCAAACATACAAATATCATACGATGCTCAGTAAAACCCAGTTATGTAATTTTATCCCAGTTATCTCTCGTAAGAATCAAGGTTGGCTGGTTATACATTTTTTTCATCTACTTTCAAACTTATAAAAATTATTTCTTTTTGAAATATCTGTGGTAAACCTTTTTACCCGCGGACAGAACAGATTTGTGCATGACCAATTCTACATATGTAATTAATTAAAATGTTTAATAAAATCCGTGTGCAAACTCAAGTAATAATATAATGCCTAAAAATCACTTGAAAATTGTGGTTATCCATTTGACTAGTTATCTTTGTCTCTCTATCTGCAAAGCAAGTAATTTTTATATAGAAAGTAATTTAAAATAAAAAGTGAAAATTTTAATTGTTAGCGAAACTTACAATAGCTGGTGGTACCATAAATTTACTTATTGTTTATTTTTAAAGAAGTTGTAACAATAAAGTTAGAATAATTGTAAGTCGTTAGCGAATTTTAGTCATCACATTCCAAGATAATATATTGAAATAAAACTACTTATTTTACTAATTTTAAACATTATTTACAGGAATATTTTGTACCAACATATTTTTATATTAGTTTTTAGTTGGGCTATGATGCATCAAATAGCTTTACAGCTTTACAACATTAAATGCAATAGTACTATAATTGCCTATAAGATAAGTTTTGCTTGCAATTTTGTATGTTCTTGACAAACTCTCCGTAAAGTTGATTTATTGACTGTACTTTTTTACTCATCTTTTAATATCATTTTATTCACAAAATAAAATAATAAATCATGTTCATGTTGTTCACGCCAGCTGCACGAATGATGTATACGTAGCCTTTAATAGATTATAGCAATAAAATAATTTTGCAATGCAAAATACTAAGTTTATTATAAGAAAAACATTTTTTTGTATATCACCCGCAAATATTGAAATAGAAAAGTGGCCAATGTCTGCGTTCAGTACAATGACATAAAAATAACTATTAAATCTAGGATACCTAACCCTTTTGTTAAATCGATTAGAAGGCTATTGAATAACCAGTTAGAAAGTCTATGTTAACGATCATATACACGATCCAATTTTATCCTCTTTTTTTTTTTTTTTTTTTTTTTTTTTTTTTTTTTGGCTTCGCTTACTCTGAGCATTTAGCCACCTACACATTTATTTACATTCTATACTAATTTTACATCATATTCAATCTATATTCTATTCTTCTTATACTATATACTTTCTTTCAACTATCTTCTTCACATAAATCCTATTCCTTTACGTAGTTCAACTTAACTTCATTCTTCCTATTTTATCTTCTTACTTCTTTCTACTATTTCATTTTTTTTTTTTATTTTCATTCAATTCAATTTATACATTCTAATATCTTATACATTCTAATCATTTTTAACTACATCTTACAATTGAAATTCTATACATTCTGATATTTTTTTTTTTTACAATTGGAAGCGCCAGGGATCGAACCAACGATCTTCGGCATGTGAGTCGGACATGCTACCTCTGAGCTATGTCCGCCACTATCCTCTTTAAAATATTTATTTTCAATAAAACTAATTTTCACAAAATTGTATAAACCCCATATATTTTCATTTATAATTTATTTGCAATTGAGAAACCTGCCTCTATACGAAACATCGACCCCAGTTTTGCGTATTAGAAACAAGCCCACTACATTCTCCCTCTCCTCAAAAGACCATTATTTTTTAAATATCATTCATGTACCCAGATACAATATTTGTTTAGTTTTAAAATTCCGACGATAAAGTTTTCTATTTGAAAAGAGCGAAATAAAAAAAACACTCGCGGATAAAAAGCGTCCCGCGGTAGTACGGAGATGAAATATTAAATGAAAGAATTTTTCGTATTTAAAAAGTTTACAGAACGGATGCACAGATAAAACCGGTTTAACTTTCAATTTTAATTTAACTTCTGTAAAAACGAAACAAAATATTTAAATGAGCTTCAGGTAAATGTTAACTGTTTATTTTATCATGATACAAATTGGATTTCAAAACTGTGCTATGTACTTGCCTTATATGTCTGTAAAATTTAAGTTATAATTACATCGATTTATCCATAGCATGATGCTTCCAGAAAAGAAAACGTACAATATTTTCAAATGCTCATGACATCTAATATGGAATCAAAAATTTAAATATGAATATGTTACATGATCTTATTTGATAATGATAATGTCGAATTACATCAAAACCACTTGTATTTATTTTATGATCACCTTATGCTGGAAGTATCTAACGACATACACAGTAAAATCAAGTATTAGAACAAATGACAGTGATTTAGTCAAATATTAATTTCTTCCTCATTTAAATAATATATCACAAGAAAATTGAAAATTACATATACGTAATTTGTAAAAATTTACTTAATAATACTTACATAAAGAATTACATAATAATTTTACATAATAAATACATATTTTTGATGAATGCAATAGTCCAATCTAAGATTAATAAAGATTAAATACCAAATGCATGATAATATATAGATTTTATTAAAATTAATTTCTACAGCTATGTTGAGCATTTAACTATTAATTAGAATGCACAAAAAATGTGTTTGAATAAATTAATTCAAAAAGTTATCGACATTAAAATAGGTTTTATTATACCTTAATAATACAGAGTTAATAATAAACAATAGTGAACAATACAATTACAAACCACTCAAGTACTATGTATAATATTCTTTGTACTCTATGTAAAATAGATTCTGTAAATAGATCTTTGCATAATACATTTTTTCTTGAAAATTTATTTGCTAATGTTACTTAGGAAACTTCCTGTAAATTTTAATTATATATTCAAAAAAAACGTATGAATGTAATAAAATTAGCAACTTATTCCTACTATATGTAAATGTGTTGAACAATGTTCTAGAAAAGAATCAATTGAATGGTTGAATCTTGATGTCAAATGTAAGTACTTATTAGTCATGAAAGATCATATATCATTTCGACATGTATGATTTATATACAGTTATATGCAGCTAGCTAATTTTACAAATATCGATTATTTTCCAATAAAACTTGGGTTTTGAATATTATAATATAAATGAAACACATAAGGTTGAAATCAAGCTTGCTCCGGCTTGTTTTCAATAAATTATTTGTTAAATTTTCAGTAAATTTTATCACATATAAAATTCAACTCATATGAAAACGTATAACGTATATATCAATTTGCTTTGGTAGTAAATATACGACTTTCCTAACTTTATCATTATGTTGTACCTTATTCAAACATACATAGTATAACAATATTTGTAATTCGTCTAACTTAAATTACTTAAAGTGAATCAAAATGAGATACCAAGTAGAACTATAAAAATATAATATGCAACATTGAAATAATTGAATATTAATGCAGAACTGTAAGTCAAATACATTGCTTTCGCGAGATACAAAAAAATGCTTTGATTCTACAATAATTATAAATCTAAACTATTTATCATAAAACACAATTATAATAACTTATGAATATTGCATATGTTGTGTAGGGGAGACTGCGTACGGTTGTGCCAGGGTTCGGTAGTGAAAGTCACCATCACAGTTGAACTATACTGATTGTAATCCATAAGCCATAAGGGAGAAAGATGAAGTATGTTTGTTTGAACAAGTTTTAGAAATTGCATTCAGTTAGCGCCCTGCGTTTGCGCAAGTTTTTTTGTTCGATTTCTTTCTTCATTACCAGCAATTAGTTTTTGTGTAGATAATTTAGCTTAATCATGAGGATGATTTGTTTTCAAAAATTACAGTTGTAACATGTGGTATGTGTCTTGTTCATTTCGGGTGAATATTAAACATAGGTAAATCTTTATTTTTATCAATATTATATTAACTTTTCGAAGCAAAGATTTCACAAAGATTTCTTGTTAACTTTATTAAAAATATTATGATGTAAAAATTATGTACATATTGTTATAATATCTTCATAAGCTTTGTTTGAATATGTTTACATATTTTTAACAATAAAAGTCGTTTTGAACCACTTTATTATTTTCAGCTATTGTTTTTTAACCCATGTTTATGCCTATTATCCACTCCTCTAATTGTAAGACTTTATCTTGTATGATTCGATTTTATGACCAAACCATCGTATTTAACGATATAATACTAGTATTTCCACATCGACAAATCTCAAAATTAGCTCAGTTAACTGGTAAATTAACAAAGTTATTGCTGATAAAAAAGTGACACAACCGTACCCAGATATTTTTGATATTAGAATATTTCAAGTAAAACAACTAATAGATATTTTCAATAATGCTTAACAAATGAATAAACAATGATAAATCTAAAGACTTTCAGAACTCAACCAAAAGACAAGCATATCAAAATTCTATCTTCTATTTTTCATACATATTTTATTCTAATACGCGGCTTTTGTGAGATGCAAATGGTTATTTTCTTTCGCAACCTGCAGGCTTCTGGCCGACGAACAAAGAGAATATAAAAATGGAAAACTCTGAGAGAACAAAATGAGAACTGGGACTCAGTCGACGGAAAGGCCCTTAATATAAAATAAACATATGGATTTATTTCTCTTTGTAACATGTACATTAGGCGTTGCTCGATTCCTTGAAAACAGAACCTCGCAGGATTTAAACATTTTTGGATCTTTATAGGCTGAGCAAGTTTATGAATATATAGAAATATATATGATCTAAAACCATTCTTGATGGGGGTTGTGTCGGTGTGTGATAATATATATCTAATATTGAATACATTCCAAAAAGTATTTCCGATGATGATTACAAAATCGGTATTGATTTAAATAATACTGATTTAAAAAAAATTGTTTCCAGCTCCAGCCGTTTTGGAGATACGGAGCAACAAGCGCAGAAATTAGAAATCGAGTTTTTGAGAGAACGGAGCATCCGATTTGAATAATCCAAAAAGCATTCAATTTGTAATGACGGGAAAAAGTGGTGTTTAGTTTTTGGCAAAGGTATGTGCAGCCGTTTTGAAGATACCGAGTTGAATGTGCAAAAAATGACAGTTTTTTTTAGAGAAATATGCATCCGATTTGAATGATTCAGAAAACTTTCTGTTTGTTTTGACAAAATAATTGCTGTTTGGAAAAAAAAATTCATATCAAAAATAATTCCGATTTTAATTTTAATTCTGACTAAAGTTTTGAAGCTCATACTTTGTAATTCAATTTACTTAATTTTTATAAATATTAGACAATGTTACAGTTTTTATAATAGTCTATTTAAAAACATTTAATATTCCTCAAACATTTCATTACGGTACGGGAAGTTTTAGAAATTCGCTTTAAGGCACGATGCCATACACAACGTTGCTTTTTTGATCTGCTGGCTAGCATGCCGGTTGTCCCGGCAAAATGTCGTGATGGAAAATGTAGATGGATTTGTTCGTTAGAACTAATAAGAAGGAAGTATTTAGACATATGATTTGTAATATTTGATAATCTTGCTAGCTAATTCAAATCTGACTCAAAAGTCTTGCAAGCCAAAATAAATCATTCTCAAAAATCAAGCAAGCTAAAACTAATAACACTCAAAAATCAAGTCTGCTGTGTAGCCATCCCAGAAAACAAATGTTCGGGATTTACTGATAGGTTTATGATATATCCACGAAAATAGAGTACATTCTAATATTAAAATCTTAATTGCTGGAAACAAACGGAGATCGATACGACGCCATTTTTCCTACTCGATAACCAGCATGCTAGCCAGCCGGCCAAAAAATCAACGAAACAAGCGTCGTGTGATCAGGTCTTTATATATTAATAGTGAAGAGCGGCGATTAAAGCTCCGTGTATTAAAAAGTCCACCATAAATTCTCAAAAACAAGTAGAGTTAAGGATTATTACCAACAATATTTGAACGTTGAAAGAAAAATATGTATAACCAGCCATCACTTTAATTCTTAGAAAGTTACCACAGGGAGATAAGCGGCAATGTTGAAAATGCATAACAAAAGTATTATCTTGCATCGTTAGTTTTTTTGGTTGTGAGTACATTTGTTTAGTTTACGAGACCTTAATATAATTTTTAAGAATACTTTATTTAATTGTTTCATAAAAGGTATTATCAATTTTAAGCTAGATTCATTCTAGCCGGGTCGGGTAAAAAGGACCAACTGAACCTTTACCCTACCAAAGGTGTAACCAATAAAAAATAGTAAACAACAAAGAAAACTAAATTAATAAAAACAATTGTACAAAAGATTAGTTAAATAACTAGTTATTCTAACTCTGCTGATAATATTTTTGATAAAATACTAGATCCATTCTACATTCGATTTACTCTTTACTCGTACGTATCTAAGATATACAAGTATCTAAGATATACACATATCTAAGAAATTGATGAGGAAAACTTAGAGCGCACACTTGACTCTCTATTATAGTATTCAATTTTATCGCTTATTCAACCCATCACCCACGTTCTTACATATATAATGCAATCTTCACGCACAGGCGACTTCGCTCGACGTAACAATAATATCCTTTGTCCGCGAGCATAAAATCTTTTCCCGAACTTGAATCCTGAAGTCCGGTACGTCGAGATATGACGGGCTCGACGAGGTAGTCGCACGCGTCGGAATGACGTTTGAATTATTCACGCGCAGTATGCAGACTCTCTCTCTAAATAAATCCGAGTATTTCCGGGCAGAAGCAAGTCCCAACGGACTCCGTCATCCCAGACAATGCGAACAGACACATCGCCTCTGAGTCCCACACGGCGACTCATACCCAGTTCACCCAAACCCCCATGCGAACTGTGCTGAACTAAACATGGAGAGCCGCTTCCGAAACCAGATTTATTTATGTCGCGACTATGCAGAAAATAGACGGCGCACACCGGCTATAAAAATTCCATGACGAGTTTATTATATAGATATCGAGGTGAATGCGGAGCGTCCGGAAAAATATGTTATTGATCAAGTTATTATTGGACATGTTTGCTTCATTATGGGATTGGACATGTGCTGGCAATTATTACATGTGGTAATTTACACATCAGTACATCCTCACGGTCAAAATAGTCAACAAAATTTCATACGTACGACGCAAATGATCAAAACGAATCACACATAATATCTTGATAATTTGTTCATTTGATAGTTATTAAGGGCATATAATGATATCTTTTGAGTGTGTTTATAACGTATTCATGTTTTTTAACAGAAGGTTATTTTGCCCAACTTTAATGGATATATTATTGGCCTATAATATTTTAGGATTCTCGTTTAGATAAAAATGTAATTTTTGGGAGTAAAAAGTATGTTTCTTCAAGTGATATTTACTGTATTTGCTGTTAGTTGTCCGTATGGGGGTAATTTCTGTTGGCCATGGAGATAACTTAGACAAAAATATTTTGGGGTAATTATCAAAAACGTCTTACGACTGCTAGTTTAAATGATTTCTGTTAATGAACCACATCAGTATGTACAGTTTTATTAAAATCGACAATTCTTTTATACTGTTTTAATGATTTTAATTGCGAAGAAGCAATGTCTTTCAAACAATGAAAATTAGATTGATCCTATATAAAAGTATTGTATTGATTAACGTTATGTGATTTCAGAATTGAAAGTAACAAGTAAAATAATAAATGAAAGTCATATTATATTATTGACATTGATATTAACAATAGTAAATAATTATTACAAGCGATAACTAAAACCAACAGAAATGTCGTTGATAAAATTAACATTGATAAAATATATCCGTGCTATGTAAGACAGCTTTGAACATACGTATTAAAATACTTCCAACACAGGCCAAGAATTTGGAATAGATGTTAATTATTTGTTAATAGTTATCTGATTTTACATTTATTGAGAAAATATAGACAAACAGTCTAATTGTGACTCACGAGAAAATTTGCTCCTTTGTCAAACTCTGTCTTATTTTAAATCAACGACTTGTTGTAGGACCGTAATATTTCAGTATGTTTTTTATGAACATGTTCTCTATTATTGATAAACCACACCAAGTTATAGAATTAATTACGATGAAACGCTCTGGCCATTCCAAACGGCCCAAACATCAATCAGCACTATTCTCAACCAATATTTTATAAACAGATTTTGAACTTTTAAAATCGATTCATGTCGTTAGGCTGAAATTTGGATAAGTTTTCTGATTTTTCACTTTTCTGATAATTACAAAAATACGGTTTGGTTGATTGACGGTAAGTCCTTACCGAGTTACATCGAGTGGGTTTAAAATTTTTGAAATCGGTTTAATTTTAAAAATTTACCCATCGAGTGGGCTTTTAATTTTTGAAAAAACATCGACAAAAACTCAAGATCCACCCATATACACATACACACGCAAACAAAAAATAAATACTTTTTTGAAACTTGATCTGAAACGATTAAGAATGACCTAAAACGTTGAAAAAAAAAATTGCAAGTCTGAATGTTTCGTGAAAACATAAACTTCTACTTTGGAAAGTTAATTATACAGTCATTTTTATAAATGCTTATGGTATCGATTAAGATAATTTAATATGTATAAATAAAAAATAATGTTTTAACAGTTTTTTTTAAATTTTCTTTAAGAATAACTT
The DNA here is from genome assembly GCF_003426905.1 of Ctenocephalides felis. NCBI lineage: Eukaryota > Metazoa > Arthropoda > Insecta > Siphonaptera > Pulicidae > Ctenocephalides > Ctenocephalides felis. The sequence continues at coordinate 3,733,388 of NW_020539726.1, read as the reverse complement.
ATACAGAAAACCACCTTGTCTGCTATTCTGATGTTACGTTAACCTCTCTAATTAAATTCTTTCCCAAAGCAAAATATTGTTTTTTCATTATTCTATTAAGCGTCGGCGAAGAATGCACTATCGACATGCCATACTTCAAATATTTTCTCAGGTAGAAGTTTGTTTACCATCGTGCAATAAAATTCTTTCATTTAATACTAGTTTATTGGAAAATGTTCATTAGAAAATTATTGCAAAAGGTAAGAATTCTTCAAAAAATATAGCAGGTGCTAAAGACAGTAATGTAGAGAAAATATCAATATACAAAATTATTTATTGAAACGTATTTGTAATAATATGAGATGTAGTATATTACACATACTAAAATTTACGATGCTATTAATACGATATCCAATAGTCAGATACATTCTAAATATAAAAATAAAACTAGTGATAAATAGCATCGTGCCTTAAGGAAAATTGCTGAAACTTTCAGTACCGATTATTGAATTTTTTATAAAAAATCTGTTTTTTTTGCATACTTTGAAAAAAAAATAGATTTATAAGAATTTTTGAAAAAAGAACAATCGCGCTACATAGCTATTTTACAGTCGGAATAGCGTAAGCGTAATTGTAAACATTGGTTGATACTCATAGAAATGTGCACAGAATTTGTACTGATTATTATCATCTCCATAAAATATCTGATAATATGATATGAATACGTCTAATTTTCATTTTTGACCGCCAAATTGCATTATTTTTTAACTTCCCGTAGGGTAAGTTATTGTAATCGTCCAAATATCGAAATCGAAAATTTTTACATTTCTCAACGTTTTGAAGGTTTCTGAACATTTTGGCATACTTCAGAAATAATGGATGTGTGTGTGTGTGTGTGTGTGTATGTATGGATGGATACAATTTTTCGTCCACATTTTCGGGTGCACGGATCAACCGATTTGAAAGGTTCAAAAAACTATCGATTACTATCGATAGAGAGATGTGCTGACTAGTTTTTGGAAAAAGCAGGTCCAGCAGTTACGGAGATAAAGAGCAAAGAGTGCAGAAATTAATTGAGTTTTTGAGAGAACGTAGCATCCGATTTGAATGATCCAAAAAACATTCAATTTGTAATGACGGGGAGAAGTGGTGTTTAGTTTATGGCAAAGGCAGGTCCAGCGGTTTCGGAGATACAGAGCTAAATTTGCAAAAAATGGTAGTTTTTGAGGGAATTAAGCGTCGGATTTTGATGATTCAAAAAACTTTCTACTTGTTTTAACAAAATAATTGATTTTGGAAAACAAAATTGTTTCAAAATTATTTTTTTCAAAATTTTTTTTTTCAATCTTTTTTTTTATTTTTTTTTTTTTGTATATCGAAAATAATTTAGATTTCTATTTTAATTCTGTTCTAATATACCTAAAACAAATAATTTCAACTTTCCAATTCAGTTTATGTAATTTTTATAAATATTAGACAATGTTACAATATTTATAATAATCTTTTAAAAAAATATTTAATATTCCTCGATCATCTCGTTACGGTACGGGAAGTAGCAGCAATTTGCCTCAAGGCACGATGCCTTAATTGCCTTAAGACAGAATTCCACTTACAGCTAGTTACTTTTTTATTGGATCTCCGGAATCGCTGGACCTGCCCTCCAAAATAATTTACCAAATCGGATGCATTGTTCTCCCAAAAATTAAATGAACCTTTTTGGCGCTTTTCGCCCCATATCTTTAAAACTGCTTGACCTGACTTGCCAAAAACTAATCAGCAAGTTACCTTATCAATAGGAATCGAATGTTTTTGGAATTATTTAAATCGTCGATCTATGTTTTCGAAATCGTCGGCGAAATATTGTATTCACACATATATATGCATACACACACATTCATTAACGTTTTCTAATGTAAGCCAAAATGTTCGGAAACTTCTGAAACGTACAGATATAAAAATTTTCATTTTTAATTTTTTTGCGATTACTATAAATTACACTATGGAAAGTTAAAAAATAAAATTTAACAATTTTTAGGAGACCATATGAAATCCCCGTCTATCACGCAATAAATAAAACGAAGAAGACACTTCAGTTGGTACGTCACTCCGCATAGAGCTCAGGCATATAAAAGCAGGGGCTGAAATATGCAGTAAAGCTCATAGCAGAAAAGAGTTCCCATTTGGAACTGTCATATGAGCATTAGCCTAACAGACGACACAGCATGTGACATTCTTGCTACGGCGTAATCAAAATATGAATGTTAAACAGGCGTTGCATTGTATTCACTGTGAAAACCATTTCTATGCTACACCCTTCAGCATTCATTTGTGGGAGTTATTACGGTGCCATGCTCGGTCTTTTTGCATATTTAATATTTCAGGTATTATAAATGCAGAGGTAATTACGATATATGTCAAATGGATTCAGGGCAAAAATAGCATCTCTGAATATACAAATACTTGCAATGCCGGTAGTACATTCGTTGAATAGATGATAATAAATTCATAGGATTTATGGTGTTGGTTCGTATGGAATTCAAAATTTTATATATGATTTTATTTTATTTTAACATTTGTGCACTAAAATATTAAAATAAATATTTCAAACATGCAATATATGCACAAAGAAACGGTTCGGCCGATCGTCGCACAAATCGGCGAAACTAGTCCTCATCGAGATACATTGAATGAATTTTAAATTTTTTAAATCAGTTCAGGCGTCTTTGAGCAAACGTTCAAGAAAGGTCTAATTTCAACAAATGCCAAAAGAACACTTCAGAATTTTGCAAACTTTGACGAATTTTTCAAAATCGTGAAAAACATGTTTCAACAGTTAATTACAAGAAATAGTGCCAGCGAATTACTAAAGACTAATGAGGTCGATTCCCAACCAATCTCTTTCGAAGGGTTTTTGAATTTTTAAAATCGTTGCGGGCTAAAACGTGGACGATTTTTTTTTACTTTTTTTGCGATTTACAAAGAAACGGCTTGGCCAATCATCTTCATTGAACAATAACTAAAACAATAAAACAATAGTCTTCATTGAGACACATCGAATGGCTTTCAAGTTTTGTTTTGAGTAAATGCCGATTTGAGGTAAAAAATCTGTTCAAACACACACATGATTTTTCCAAATTTGGTCTCATCTGATTCAGAATGGCTTAAAACGACGAGAAAACACAAAATTAGCGAATCGGATATTTTAATGAAAATATGAACTCCTCAATATTTTTGATATATTGAACCCTCAATTGCCGCGAAGGTGGTTTTTCATTCAGTTTTATTTCAACTTGATATTTCGAAAAATTTCGTAATATATGGTAATGCAGGTTCAATTTGATTTTGAGCAATTATATTTTAAAAACCAAACAAATGATATCACAACAAACAAAACCTATCAAATAAACAACTATCTGACTGTGTTCAGTAAAACTGCCTGCTAATTCACCATTGAAAAAATGGGTTTTTAATGCAGTTTTTCAAAAATTTGTCGCCTGCACCTTTTAACGCCGCAGGCAGGTCGAATTGAAACAGCTATGGGGCAAATAGGTCCAATGTTTTACTTATAATTTTAAACATTATTATACATTATTTAGTTAATGCAAAATATAAATTTCCTGAGCACATTGTACCCGATAGCAAAGTCGTTAAAATCAAGGTGATGGCTGGCTATATATTTTTTCCCTTTACTTTCAAATATTGTTTTTAAAAAAATCTTAACTTTGCTTCTTTTTAAATATTGGTGATGAACTTTTTTACCCTTGAACCTTATAAAAACGACGATCTGCTCTATAATGCAATCTAATCTTAAAATCAATTGTAACATCAAGAAAAACATTTTGTCAACTCCATTAGTATATCTACGTTTGGAGAAAAAGTATGATTGTTTGATATTTTTATATTAAGCGATAAGCGAATTGTAAATACCGTTTGATTTGTTTGTTTTAAAAAAGTATTTAATTGCAAAATATGATTATAGTTTACGAAGTAGAAACACGTACAAGATGTTTTATTTTGAGCAACGCATAATTTATAATACATGAAATTCGTCTAAAATAGGGGTATATTTTCAATGTTTAGTTTCATAATTTATTGCATGTAAAAAGGCAATCCCAGATCAACTGGCCTATCTATATTTTATATATTTTTATTAATAGTGTTACTCTATTTTGTTGACCATGTAGTTATTTATTGCAATAATTTCCATTATATATAAGGGGGTTAACTCTAAAACAATTTATAACGAATTTATATTGGCAGATTATTGTAACCCAACTACAGGTAACCTTTTTTATAAAACAGATTGTCACCTTTCTGAGTGAGAAATCTGTTGACTGAAAATCATGACGTTTCAAGTTATTCTGAATCATTTGAGACCAAATTTGGAAAATTTCCAAATGTGATAGTTTATCACGTTTTTAAGAAATCGTCAAAAAAAGACCAAAAATCGGCTCACTTGATGATTTTTCCTAATCGTTCAAATTAGTTATTTATAATAAGCAACTAAGTACATTTTAATTTTAATTAGAATTACCTGTTTTGATCAGGCTGATGTCTAGAAGTGGTGACATGGGTTTTCACTTCAAAATATATAGCAATATTTTTTGTGAAAATGTGCAAATTACAGAATTAAATGTAAGATTGCAGAAGAAAATGCAATCATAAAAATTCTTTTCACACGTATGAAATAACTGTTTGGGTTGCTCTCAATAAAAAACCGACGTAGTTTATAAGGAAAATACCATAACTAAAATCGAATAAAACAGAAAAATAGCTACATATTGCCCAATCGTTCAAAAATGCATTCTACTCAACTTTATGAACGTGCATAAAATACCTCCTCTTATTTTTCCGTATCTGCATTATATGATATTTGAAGTAAAAAAATCCAAAATAAATATAATCCAAGCGCTAAAAATATATAAGCTGTTGACGCCATAATGGTTTATTTTGGAAACATGAAATATGCAATAGCATAATGGAAACACATGTAAATCATTCTTAATACTGAACATGGTAGTATTCAATGAAAAAAGTAATCACATGCATGGACGTACTTTTATATATATTATTAACGTCAACTCGTCGAAACATTTTTATCAGCGGTCGGATGGATGCATGCGTCTATTGTCATCGCTATGAAAACATATTAAAAATATGTCAATATTCGATGGCTATGGAAATTTATCATCATTGTGTACTCTGCAATCTAACATCCGTTTATTTTCATACGCTTGACAGTTTGTTAGGTTATTATGTACACAGTGATGAATATTTTCCGGTTTTATTTGTACAACAAACATTTTCAAAGTCTGTGCATAAACGAGGCGCATATTTATTAATTGATAATTCTATCAGATTTAAATTGATTTTGTTAAAGAAAATTTTATTTATGTTTACAAACCTATTTTCACAGGCGCACTAGCCCATACGCCATCTAACAATGAGTATCAAATTTAAGTTATGGAAAAGGGTCATAAAGTGCGGTACAATACATTACATTGTTTAAGAAAAATGGCGTATATATATTTACGTTAAAATTTGTTGATATAATTAATTTGCACATTATTCTTCTTGCCATTTAAAATATTCGTATCTCATTTTCATAATAACAATGTATGTGACAATATCTGATAATAATTGTAATACTTAAAATATTGCTTCACGTGGTGCTTTCATATTGTTAGATTATAGCTTAATTTTTATTAATGATGAAAATTATACAATGATTAGGACTAAATATTATTGTACTCATATTAAGCATTTAAAAAGTTGTCAACTTTAACAGATTTACTTATTTTCAAACTTATTGGACATTTTATATCAAAGTTAAAATATATTTTGCAATACCAATAAAAATATGTCTATAAATATATTTAATGTATATAAAGGGTATGGGAGCATTACCATACAGAATTGGCCCCACCCTGGTATTTAAATAATTTATACGCCATTTTATAGGTCTATTTGATAAAAACCGATATACCAATTTTATATGTACCATCCTACGCTGGGTATTTCGTAATATAAATGAAGCTACTAAATGATCCTAAAAACGAAAAAAATCCATCTATCTCTCTACCTAAACCAATCCTAGGGCTGACTAATTAATAGTGGAGCAAATGTACTGTGTTCTATTTATTGCTATCCAATCGATTAATCAGAAAAAAACTGACTTCTAGTATCGTATTCACATCTAAACTGGCCATGAATTTCAATTATATTAACTAATGTCAGTAATTAAGTAATAATATGGAATTTAGAAATTAATAGTAATGTTTTATATATTAAGCGAATATATTTTTTAACTTCTCGTATGGCAAGTTATTATAATTGTTTGAAAATTGAAAATGAATTTTTTTAGTTATTTCTAAATATTCTGGCATACCCCAGAAAAAAATTGTTTGTATCTATGTATGTGTGTTTGTGTAGAGAGAATTATTCGTCGAAGATTTTGGGCATTTGGATAAACCGATTTGGATCAATTAGAACGCAAACGATTCCATGTATGGCAAAGCTAAATGTGCAAATTATGGCAGTTTTTGAGAAAACTAAGCACCCGATTTAAATAATTTAAAAAACTGTCTGCAACACAAGTTGACGAAACGATTGCTTTTGGGGAAAGATTTTATTTTTAATTTACAAATATATTTTTTTTGAATATCTAAAATAATTCAGATTTTATTTTTAATTCATGCAAAAATTTTAAAAATCACTCAAAAATTCATATAATTCTTATAAATACAAGACGATGTCCTTTATTTTAAAACCGATTTATTAAGTTCTCATATTCAATTCATAAGTTCATATATTTTGTCTATAATATGTGAATAATGAATATGAATATTTCATTATGGTCCAACAATTTGCCTCAAGGCACGATGCCATACATCACTAGTTATGAACAGTAGGTACCACTAACGTTGAAAAAATTGCACATAAATGCACTACATACAACAATCAAAATAATTAATTTAAATATGCTAGAAGCATGCGCTCTACATTAATTTAAATAAACTGATTTTCATTTTGTTAATACTATTAAATACTCAATTTATCGAATTCAGAGGGTAGGCAACATAAAATGTTACAATACATAGATAGATAGATCGTTTCTTCTATTCGCGTATCCGATTTAGCTATTTTCGGAACAGAGATCTATTTCAAATACAAAATTGATGCAAACATAGTTAATGGATATAGGTGGAAAATATCCAACAGCAGCATATGTATTTAACTAAAGTATACTTGAAAGACAATATGATGTAAAACATTCAGTAGGAAAAGATATTGATATAACTACATAAAAAAGAAAAACAAAATGTTAAATCTAATATTATATGAAATATTTAGTAGAACAGGATACTAATGGTATGTAAAATAACATGCTGTATAATATTGAATAGATATTTTAACGATGCAGTTTTAAATTAGGTGGAAAAACTTGTGCAAACAGCCATCGTCTTAATCACGAGATAAACTGTCACATATTCAATTTTTTAATTAAAGAATTCTTTATTGTTATTATTTTGGTTTTGAGTACTATTATTCAATTTATAATATCTGAATATAATTTTCGAGTAAATATTAATCAATTGTTTAATTGTTATTTATAAAATAGCAAAATAAGTTGTTTCATAAAACCTCTCGAATAACTTGCAAATGGTTGGAGTAAAAGGGACCAACAAAACCTAGACACAGGCAAAAGTGTAAGCAATCAGAAAATTATAAATAAGGAATTAAGTCAAGTGAAAAAGAACAATTTCACAAGAGATAATTGAAAATAATATTTATTGCAACTCTACTGATAAATATTTCGAAAAACCAGTCCAAGGTTTTATATATTGTAATCTTTATAAAAATGCACCATTAAAATGAGTTTTTTTTGGATTGGTTGAATAATATAGCTATTATTTCATAATATTCCTTCAAAATAAAAAAAAATACATTGAAAATGTTTGCTTTCAGGCTGTCGCCTTTAACCTCAAATGCAGAGTAAAAAGGTTCAGATGTCAAATTTTATAGAAATTGGAATGAACTGAGAATTTTACGGAACATAGTTCGAGAGTTGGTTGTTTGATACGTGTTGTGTGTTGTGATATAGTTTTTTTTGTTCATTCAGTATGATAAATGAAACTCAAATTGGACCTTTGTGTCTCGCCCTAGCCTAAATTGAAAGTGGAAATGAAGCAGTTTTACACAAACATAAAAATGGAACATATTTTAAAAATAACTACATATGCACGATGATTAAAATCAATATCGTAAGTAATAAATTTTGACAAAAAATTGGAACGATGCTGGTATTCGGCATTTCCCCTTTACCTATAGACAGTATCTCCTTTATAAGCGTCTCCAGCCGCACGAAGAGTTGCCGTCGTGTTTTATATGAAAAGCGAATAAGAGAACGAACTGAGTGTTTGAATAAGAAATGGGCGATGACGTTACTTGAACGAATCCTGCGATACAAATTGTTATTGATAGTAATACCCTCTGACAGACGAACACGCAGATGGAAGCGCCGAGAATTTCAATGTCGACTGAGCAAAGGGTTAGAAATATAATCGAGACGAGAGATACAAACCTAACAACTTCAAAAGAAAACATGGATAATTATAACGTTATACTGATATACAAGGAATATGAATTATATATATAAAAATTTTAAAGTGTAACAATTTTCTTGTTATAAGTGATTCACAACGCTTTTTAAATGATAAAACTGTAGCAGGGTGATGTCAAGAATAATATTGTGCTGAAATTGACTTGACTAAAGTCTTGACAAATAGTGACGCTTGGTTAGAATGTTGGTTCAGTAAATCTTTATCTAATATGGAGATCTCACTTAAGATTGGTCTTCAATATTACATGTCCATCCCTTACCTGTCGGTGAAAAGAGAACGGTCAGAAGATTGGAGCTATTTATAGACTATGTTACTTATATACGATTAACAATGAATATCTTTCCTAAGTTAAATTTACATTAAAAATTTATATGGTCAGCATCTGAGAAGTTTACATGACAAATTTATGCGGAACCTTGTATATAAACTAAATATGTCGCTATTTCTCAGTTAGTCAATATTCAAATTTTCAAGGCAACACTTTCATAATTTTTCTTTAAAAATAAAATTTCGAAGTAAAAGAAGTCAAAGGAAAGTATGTGTAGGAAAACTAGATTCTGATTGCAACAGTTTTTTTAATTAAATATAGATGAATAATTATTTTAACTATTAATCTAACGAATCAAGTGAAAATAATTTGACTGTCGTTCATTATGTCATAATTAATCAAATTCTAGAGAACACAGTGTTGCAACTTACCTCTTTTGAGATTTTGAGATTTGTTATAATATTAACTTGAGCGAGTAGTAACAAAAAAACGACAAATGTGCATTATTTCTAAGTATTTACTTTTTAAATACATCATCTATCTATTAAACTGTAATATAAGTAAAATATGTAATGTCTCCTGTGATATAAATTTTCATCGTAAACTCCAATAAATATCATAATACAATTAAATGATATCTCGTGTAACACAATTTACATGTGCTCGCTTATTACAAGTAATTTTTTCATTAAATCTTTTTCACTTGAAGCTGTGATAAATTCCTGTATGTTACAACTAGTCCCAAGGTTTTGTTTCAAATAACCTCAGATGTGATTTTTTTACAAGATCAAAAAGAATATTTATACAATTTATTAATCACAATATCAAAGATTGATAAATTTGAAACAAAACTAGTAGTGTGTATGGCATCATGCCTTAAGACAAATTGCTTGAACTTCCCATATCGTAACGAAATGTTCGAGGAATATTAAATGTTTTCAAATAGATTATCTTATATATAAAAATGAATCACAAAATGTGTTAGTAAGCTCATAACTCAACAACGCCTGAACCAATTTAGACAATTCTTTTTTTCAAATGTTCGTTGAAGTCCAAGAATGGTTCTTACGGCAAGAAAAAATCGAATAATTGCCGAGAAAACCCTAAAAACATCCCTTTCCTTCTTCACATACAAACGTTTTCTAACTAAAAAGTAGAATCAATTTGAGCTTTATTGTTATTATATAAATCTTATTAAATTACAGGCACTCACTGTATACTCCTAAACGATTTTGATAAATCATTCTGAAGTTTGTTAAGAAAATTTTCTAGGATGTATGTGATTATAAAGTACTGGAATGTATGTGCAATATTGTAGAAATAATAGCATCTTTTACTAATCTTTTACTGTATCTCCGAAACTGTTGGACCTGCATTTTCCGAAAACTAATCACCACTTCTCACCGTCATTACGAATTAAATGCTTTTTGAATTATTCAAATCCGATGATCCGATCTCTCAAAAACTCGATTTCTATTTTCTGCATTTTTTGCTCCGTTTCTCCGAAACGACTGGACCTGCTTTTGCCAAAAACTAATCAGTACACCTCCCTATCACTAGGAATCGAATGTTTTTTGAACCATTCAAATCTATCGATCCGTGCGCCCAAAAACGTGGACAAAAAATTTTATCTATACATACATACACACACACATCCATTTGAGGTATGCCTAAAATGTTCAGAAATCCTCAAAACGTGGAGAAATGCAAAAAATTTCAATTTTTATTTTTGGATGATTACAATTACTTACCCTACGGGAAGTTAATAAGATATATAACATTTAAACTTAGTCGATTATAATAACGCGAGCCAAAATTTTATAATAGTACAATTTTGAATTTCCTCTCAAAAATGACGGACTAGCACAATTCTTTTAATTGAGTTGGCATGCGAAAAAGTAGCTATGATAATATTATTATCTAGGACACAAAACGATATTTTTGATAATAAATAAACACCTGTTATTTGTTACCTCCGTTACAGCCCCTAGCTCACCCTATACATGTCAGCCATGGAGGCTTTGGTTAACATTCCCTCAAAAACATCTGTACCAATTTCGAAAATTTATAATCGATTGACAATAGCAATAATTATAGTCGAAAAACATCACAGTAAGGGCGAATTCTTTATATAATACTTTCATATATATATAGTAATATGTTCTTCTCCATTGAGTACATACAGTGTACTGTCCGATTTTGCCTTACGGAAAAATGCCACATACAACAAATTACATACAAAAGGAACATACATATTATTTTTAATGTCGATGAATTTGTTGCATATTATTTTTAGAGTGATGAACAACATACATCCTCTTGCTTGATTTAATTGTCGAATAGGATTCACCTCTTGAAATTGCCAACAAAAGTGGAAGTTGTCATTCGAAACCGATGAATGGATTTCGCCGACCCATGCGTTCCGATGGTCAAGTGTCCACGTTCTACTTTAATTGCGTGGGTTGTTGTGACTTATAACGGACAATGTTAATGCCAGCCGAAAGTGCTTGGCATTTCGCCAGCTTGACAGAGTCGAGTGCCGGATATACGGACCTTCCAGAGACAACTGTGTTTCTAAGCGGGGGTTACGCAGACAACATATCTTTCGGGGTAAGTTTACTACGACGAAATAAGTTCCCTAGATATATTAGACTGCGGTGATGCAGTTTCGTAACGAATTGTGCGAGTCTAAATATTTTATTACAAAGCATTTGACTTTCGGTATTATTTTAAGAGTTTTGAACTAAAAGTCTAAATTGATTTTACTTAAACTAAGTTTTATTAATATTTATTGATCTATGTATTTCATATAAGTTTTTAGAGTTTAAATTGTTTATGCAAAACTTGTTACATCATTTTGTCTTCTGTTTGTACACTAATGTTTTGTTTGTTTTTGTATTATACATTCAACATAAGTACAATTTTGCTGATGATGAGCAATAGTGGCATTGCTTTACTTGAAAATTTAGACATAATGTATATTAACCCTCCGTCGGTCGGCGTGGTCTGGCCAGACTTTTTTCCACTTCAATTTAGAAAAACAAATACTTCTAGTAATCCTATCGACTTGAAATTTCTTGACTTTTCCTAAAACTTCATTAGCTGTCGATCAATGAAAAAATCAGGACGAAAAAATGTACAGAAGGATAATTATAAGGATATTAACTTTTTTATACTTCGAACGGTCGGAAAGGTCTGTCTAGACCACCCATATATTTTGTATGAAATATACGCTTTTTGTTATATGTAAACCAGTATTTTTTTTTTTTTTTCATGGTATTTTCTATTCAAACTGCGTTGTATATATTCTTTGCTATGTGTTGTAACATGAATGTTAGTATTTTCATGATGAGAGTTTCTTGAAAACCTACCAAACTTATTGGTAATCGCAAACACTGAAAATCGGATGAGTAATGTACACATTATCAATAATTTTTCTACCCGTACTGCGTTCGAAATTTTTTTTGGCAAACCTGTAGTGAAATTATATTTTCACTTTGAGTTTTACAGCTCATTTCAAAGGCGACGCATCTCATTTCGTTTTCATTTGAATTTCACATTCATTTCAAAGGCGCCGAAAAAGAATAAATATTGTTTTTCATTGATAAAAAACAGAAAAATTAACAAAAAAAGCAACGATTTTTTTATATTTCTTGATTTTTTTTATATAATATAATATGTAATATTTTTATTATGAGCAAGCTCAACACATGCAAAAGACAGTAAGAAAAAGAAAAAATCAAAACTATAAATATTTACTACTAATAATCGTTAATATATAAGACACCAAAAACTCATTTATCTCATATAAATGCATGTAAAATGGATGGTGGTCCAGCCAGACCTTTCCGACCGTTCGAAGGTGAAAAAATATCCGACCGACGGAGGGTTAATACTAATTTTGCAATAAATGCACTGCGGAGACCACGATTTATGTACGCTAATAAATATTTATTATTTATTTATTTATATATTTATTTATTTATTTATACGCCAATCGGCTTTATACAGTTTTATAATATAGTATGCTAATTCATAACTTGTATATATATATATATATATATATATATATATATAAACATACATACATATATACATACACATCTACTTACATATAGATATACATACATATATACTCTTATAATACGCATACATATACATACATACACATATATGCACATTCACATATAAGTACATGAATACATACACATATGTACATACACGTAGACTTTATAAAAAACTATGATTTAATTAAGTAATATAAAATAATACTTTGGTTAAATAATATGACTTTATTATTATATATTATGTTCAATAAAATATTGCAAATCATTCAATTTAAAAATTATGTTATAAAAAATCTTTTCAGAGCGTGTTCTTTATATTATTATTTGCATAAACTCTTTGAATTCTAAAAACCTAAATGGAACACATGGATCAATGAAGATGGATAAAGTGTAAGAGACCGGCTGAAATATTCGTTCCAATTTAAAGAAAAACACATAGTTTTGCCAATATTCTTTTTTTTTGTATTTAAAATGGTTCCTTTGGTAGCCAATACACTTTTAGGCGATTTTCCAAATTTTTAATGTACAATTTTTATTTAGTCTCAAAATAGATTGATGTTTGGTGGATTGTTTTGGTCCCATCGGAAATTTTCACTGGGGTTAGATCTGGAAAATATGATGGATGTCAAAGCAATTGGAAACCCATGCCGACTATTTTCTCATTGTTTTGATGACATCGTGCAAAGTCCTGATATAACTACAGAGTACAGAGTTTTCAAATCTCTTCGTAATGGTCCTATCGCTTAGTGCAGAACCATTATGATACTCATCAAGCAGTTTTATGGACTTACTTTAAAAATGAAAGTGCAAAGAAAGATAACACACTTTGATAAATGAAAGTGCAAACAAAGTTTAAATGCTTCAACAAAGATACAAAAAAATAATCAATTGCAACAAAGTCAGAAAGATAAGCATTGTTGTTAACCAGTCAAAAGTTTAAAGTGAAAAACTAAATCCATGCCAAAAAAATTAGCCATAAGGTAATATAAAAGCGTTAAACATGAAACCCGGAAAATGGAGAATGATTTATTTAATAAAGTAGAGAAAAATACATAAATTGCATTCTATTTTTTTTATATTTCATTTAAACAGTAATAAAAACTTAAAGGTCTTATGAGATGTTTGATAATTTCACTTAACCCAAATTTAACAGCGTCTCTCTTCGGGAATCAATCCATCGGTTGGACTATCTCTATTGTTATTTTCATTTGGAAATACATTATGTAAAAATTTTCAAGTAAAGCCGATGTCACTATTGGTTGACATCAGGCTGTCCGAAGCGGGTACCAAAACTGAAACTAATGATTAAAATCATATATCTTTAACCGCTAATTAGCAAAGGAGGTAACTTGATCTCTATATACATCTACAATAAGCTATTACAGATATAAGTAGTTATAAGTTTTCATAAACTATCTAAACTATATGTGAGAAAGTAGATTACACAAAAAATAAAACAACATGTCACAGTTTTTTTCCAGAATAAAAACATAATATATATTATGTTAATTATAATATAAAGTAGTTTTGCAGTATGATCAATATAGCCAAATTGAGGATTAGAAAACTTTACTATATTTGTTTTTCATAAAAAGTATTAATGTTTGATGCTATAACATATGAAGACTAGAAAACTGTATGGAACTCATAGAAGTAAAGAAACATATAATGTAATATGAATAATTAAGATTTGAGTGTTAATTACTAAAACAATTATTATTGCATAGCGTTTTCGGGAGCAACGTTTTTCAATATAATATCATCCTTTTTATACCCGACTGTTGAAAATGTTTCATTCGTTGCATTCTGCTCAACGAAGGCAACTCATATTCGGTCACCGTTCTACCACAATGCAGCTAATAAAATCTCAAGCGGTCATTGAGTTCAGACTTGTAGATAATGCGGTGACCCTGCAACCCGTATCAAAGGATTTAATAGTATTAATATAGGATCACAGCAAACCGTAAGACTTACAAAGGTAGGTATCATGTTATCCGCATACAGTCATTTGTGGGATATAAATAGCCGTTGTTTGTTGTTTTTGATCATTAGCCATCTCAAGTATAATAGGTATTAAAATATATCATTAGTGATCTAAATTAGGATAGATATAGAATGTAATTGCTGGAAAATTCTTGACAAGAGCGTGAAATAATATCTATTATTATTGATTACGGCTTGCTTATGAATAAATCAATAAATAAATAAATAAATAATATATTAAGAACAGATATACTTACAGGTAGATAAATATAAAAAAACAACAAATTAAAAACAAACAAGTTGGATTTATTTCTAAATATAAATTTTCGAATTTTTATCAAATAAATACTATTAAAGTGTCAACAGTAAGTTCTTTCGTACTATTTATAATAATAACTGTTACTCGTACGATTCAATTTACAATAGATATTACTTAGAAGTGGAAATTTGGCATCGACTTTTATTGGAATTAAATTAAAGCTTGCTTTAGATTTACAAAATAATCAAAGCAACTTCTTTAGATGTTACCTAAGCCTATTGGTATACTAAAATAAAAAAGTACATAGATCTACAAATATATTTCTCTTGAAACCGTTATAAACAGTTCTATAAAATAAATTTTCGTAGATCGTAACGCAAACTTTTATATACAAAGATATATAATGGATCACTCATACATGTATTCACTTTTATATACTACTTCAAAATATATTTGCATTTTTATATGGGGAATAAAATTTCAATTTGAATGAAATACGGTCCTTTCATAATGTCTAGCGACGCATTATAAATACGGAGAATAAAAAACTTATCGTAGCGATTTGTCCTCGGAATAAATAATTTTCTTCAAAAGAAAGGTAGAATTAAATTACACGCCTTTGAGATAAATAATACATTTACATCTCAGTGGAAGGCGTAAAAATAATAAACTGCAAAACATAAAGGATGATAAAAAAATTGACAATGAAGTAGAAAATTAATTAAAAAATAATAATTTTGTTTTAGCAGAAATCAATAAAGAAGCACAAAAACACAGGAAAAAAATATAAGATTAATGCTCTAAATAGTAATGATTCGAACTCACAAATAGAACTAATTTAGTATGTAGCTATTATTTTTAATTCACAGATATGCTAACTTTGAAAGATGTCAAAAATAAATATTTTAATAAAAAAACAAAAAAATATAAAATATCGATACATTCATTCATTCTAAACTGATAATCAAATAAAGCTAGTGGCTTTTTTAAAATATTTCTTTTTTTCTGTCCTTAGATGACCTTAAGCAGGTGGCATTTTTTCTTAAATGTTTGGGAATGTCTATTTTTAACAGTTCATTTCGAAAATATTGTTTTTATATTTAACTAAAACTAATCAGTAAGATTTTCAGTTGATATCTTTTTTTCATCCTCATAATGCAATTGTGCAATTGCTTTAATATACTATCACTTTCAAATGGTTTTCATATTCTCAAAATCGTTTCGGGATGGAAACACTTGCAAATTTACTTCTTGAAATATTAGTCTTTAATAATTCAGAATAGCCTAAAACGTTCAGAAAATATAAAATTTTCAAATTGAATATTTTGGCCAAAACATAAACTTCTCCTTTGGGAAGTTATTAATGTAGAAAAGTTATATTAGGGTTATTGAAAGTATATTCAGTTTATAAACTAGAGGTATGATTGCTATTGTATTAATGGTCATAGTATTGATAATGGAACCCTAAATAGTAATAATTTAACGACTTAATTTGTACGCCGTTATATTATGTGTGGTTCTCGACTACTTGAATATAATTGTGTAATATTTGATGATATAAATGTAAATGTTATACAGTAGGATTGTTCAATCAATTCGATCATTGATTGGGTTGTAACCCCACGCCATTTGGCAAAGTCAAATAACCAGTAACACGTTGGGGACCTTGTTAAACAAAACAAGTGCGTCATAATGAACCGGAATACAAATGAGGGCGACGTCCAGAGAGGTAATTAACCGAATTACGCCTGGAACGAGTCAGTACATTATGTGCGTCGACTTTATTTTAAATTTAAAATTCTATGCAATATGCAAAATGACTTGATATTCTAACAAGTTTGAACTTATATGTATATAAAACCAATATTTTGATTCATCAAATCAACGGGAATTACTTTAGTCACAAAATCATACACATTATGAACGGACTGTTTAAGATAAAAGTAATTAAATCTTGATCACCTTTTAAGTTAATAGTTTATTTACATCATAAATGTAATCTTTTAATGAAAAATATATACGATCTTAATATTCTGATATCAAAATATCATTTTCAATTTTATATTTTTTATTTACAGAAGTGGAGCGTATTTTTATATATAGTTTATAAAAATTTTTAATGCGAGATTTAATCAATAATTTTTGTAATTATGATATATTCTTACAATATCAGATGAATATAACAAGAAAATGTTTAAGCTCAACTTGTTTCAATTGACTTTGCTTTTGTCATGCATGTTGTGATGACTGGCAATAATATAAAAATGAGTTCCGAACATTTTCATTTTGCCTTAAACCTATAAATACTTTCTACTTATCATATATGGTATGATCAATTAGGAAATAACACAATATTTAAGATGTCTTTATCTTTTATTATTTCGCTTTTGATGTATTCGATAAAGAAGATTATCAAAATCTGAAACATGATATTTCACACATGCATAGGCACGATGAAAATTGATATCGAGTAAAATACTAAAAAATATACAAGACAGAATAACTTCAGTCTATTTGTTTTGACTTAAGATATCAATAATCAATAAATAATAATACTCCATCGTATTTGATCTAAATAATTTAATGCTTGTACATAATGCATGGATATTTCTAAAACCTATATATTTACCAAAAACATTATTCAAATTGCGTTATTTGTACAATCTTCGATGAAACATCTTGCATAACCGGTACCCTGGTTTAGTTTACAATTTTCAGTTAAGATAATCCTCACCCCCAACGTTTGAAGTTCAATAACAAAACGAAGAAGGGATGCTTCTCTTACGGGGTGGATACGGGAGCGTCTATAATAGCATAAGGCAGGGTCGAATGGCTTGCGGCGAACGGAATTACAAGGAAAACATCGAAATTTACATTTCGCTAATTATATAAACTTCAGCGATCCAATTAACGGGCAACGCGCACCGTTGCTCCAAATCGCACTTGTAAATATAAAGTCCGAAAACAAATGAAACGCCACAAAGGTAATACAGCAGCAAACGTTTGGAACTTCTCTCTTACCCACACTATCTGTGGTATAATTCAGCTCGCTCTTTTGTGTGTAACCATTGCTGTTGGCGGAAAGTTTTGTTTTCATCTGTGGAAAATATTTGCACTTTTCCGTTTTTTCTTTTGTCATACAGTTCTAAAAGTAGAGAATAAAAACGTATCAAAAGCACATGTTTTTGTTAAGTTTTGAAACCACATTCTCGCAAAGAAAATCTATCAAGGTTTGTCTAATTTATTTGCGACTGAAAACTGCTAAAAGCTGAAGCGATTAAAATTTTCAGCAACATTTCTTACTTTGAAGTGCAGATATGGGTGTATATATTCATAAATTAATACTGTTTACTGTTTTATGTGTTCATTTACGTCAATGCTGCCTATTTTTAATATAGTACAATTTTGCATAATTAATTGTAACATTAAATATTTTATATTTGTTGTATTGTATCTGGAAATATTGAATTAAATTTTTACTAAATTGAATACGTTATATATTAGGCTTCAAAGTGTAAAATTATATTAAATATGGATTTTCACCCATATAAAACTATACCGCTGATAATTAAAAGTAATATTAAATCCCCGCTATAGAGCTTCAGCATGCAAATTCAAAAGCTTCATAATAAATACCTAAATGAATTGTTGCCGTCAAGCCAGGCAAAAACGCTAGCGCTAGAGCTTCAGCTTTTAGCGAAAACTAAGCCATTGTGTTGTAGAATGTATTTCAAATTGAATTCTATTATTCAGATTTTTTATATGTCGGATATGTACTATTCAAAATCCGTAAATATATGAGGATAATCAAAAACGAGTTTTGTTTTACAGCTATGGTTATAAAGTTATAATCATGACGTTCTTTGTTGTTAATAATTTATTATGTTTCAAAAACAAATAATTTTTTAAAAAAAAATTCAAAAAAATATACTTTTAAATAAAATATTTAAAAGTCTTCGTTAATTAATTAAATAATCATGAGCATCAGACTAAATGTAAACTTGTATTTGCGAAATCATAATCTTCCAAATAATAATAAAATAATATTTTATAAATCTTTTAGCTTTACTAAATCATTTGTGGATTCATAATTGATTTTTTCTAAGCTAAAAGGCAAAAATTCTTATGCCACTTAACGTACTGAAGTAAGTGATATACTTGGCTCGTTCATTAACTTTATTTTGAATTTTTTTATTGAATAAATTACAAAATTTATAAAAATAGTTCTTATTACAAGATAAACATCAGTTCAGCATTAAGAAAATCAAATATGATACATATAAATAAAAATTAAGTACAAAATATTTAACTTTCAAAGTTCTCAAAAAAATCAGTTTATTTATTTAAATTGGAACTCTACCTTATATTACCTTATACCTGATAATTGTTTTCAACTGATTTTTTTATCGATTTAAATTCGACCTGCTTTTGCCAGAATCTAATCCGCACGTCTCCTTATGAGTAGGAATCAAATGTATTTTGAATTATTCAAATCGGTTGAATCGAGTTCACAAAATCGTCGACGAAAATTTGTATCCGCATACACACACAAACACACATACATGATTTTTTAAGATATGCCAAAATGTTCAGAAAACACTGAAACGTAAACATCTCTAAAAAATTTTATTTTAGATTTTTTGCGATTACTATAAATTACCCTACGGGAAGTTAAAAAACGGTGGAGACGCCTATACAAAAATGTGTTTTGTACTGTTTCTGTGTTCACATTAAAATTAAAATCATATACATGCAAGTAATAAGTTTTAGTTGAAGTTTTTTAAAACAAAAACCTTGATTACACGTTAAATTCAATTTTTAAAACATAATATATACATAATTAGAATATATGATGTAGTAATTTTGTATCGAAAGAAGTAACAATTTAAATTGGTCTGCACAAACATATTTATTCTAGCATATATCATACAAATTAAAGTGACATTTCAGTTCTTAATATATCCTAAATATATAAATTATATAAATATAAACTCATAAAAGACCCATATTGGTTATCTGATATCTTATGTAGAATATAATTATAAAAAAATGTATATAAAATTTCAATTATAATATGAAAGAAAGATCGTTATATAGAAAATCATTTTAGTGGATGTTTTTACTTCAAGCATTTCCTTTAATAATAGAAACACGATATTCTATATACAGAAATCATATCGCATTTCCCGCTGCGAATTCAAACACGATCCGCTTTGATGATGTCGAAGTCAACGCACGTTGTCTAGCTTCTGTGCAGAAATAACAATAATATTTTAGGAAAAACTAAACACAAATATCCCGTAGAAAAACAAAAGTTTATAAAGGCTTTGTCGCACATGATATATTTGAGAAAAATTGTAGATTCGAGTTTTGCTCTAAAATTAAAAAAAAGAATATATAAATTCAATTTGAAATATTTTCCATGACTAAAAAAATAACACACATTTTAAGTGTTTATTATATTAAATGTACAATGTGCTTCTAATTTAATATCACTGAATCATGTTAGAAAATTATAGAACATCAAAATTGTCATATTTTTAACTTCCCGTAGGGTAAGTTATTGTAATGGGCCGAAAATCGAAATTGAAAATTTTTACATTTTTTACGTTTTGAAGGTTTCTGAACATTTTGGCATACCTCAGAAAAAATGGATGTGTGTGTGTATGTATGTATGGATACAAATTTCCAGTCATGTTTTCGGGCGCACGGATCAACCGATTTGAATGGTTCAAAAAATATTCGATTCCTATTGATGGGGAGATAAGCTGATTAGTTTTTGGCAAAGGCATGTCCAGCAGTTACGGAGATAATGAGCAAAGAGTGCAGAAAATAGAAACCGAGTTTTTGAAAGAACGGAGCATCCGATTTGAATATTCTAAAAAACATTCAATTAGTAAGGATTGGGAGAAGTGTTTATCAGATTTTGGCAAAGCCAGGCCCAGTCATTTCGAAGAACTAAGCGTCCGATTTAAATGATTCAAAGAACTTTCTACTTGTCTTAACAAAATAATTGATTTTGTAAAAAAAACTTTTTTGTTCCAACTTTCTTTTTCCAATTTTTTTTTTCAAAAAAATTTGTGATTGTATATCGAAAATAATTCAGATTTTATTTTTAATTCTGACTAAAGTTCTATTATACTTTGAACAAATAATTTCAACTTTGCAATTCAGTTTATATAATTCTTATAAATGTTAGACAATGTTACAATATTAATAATAATCTGTTTCAAAACATTCAGTATTCCTCGAACATTTCGTTTTGGTACGGGAAGTTCCAGCAATTTGCCTCAAGGCACGATGCCATACACCCAACTAGTTATAATTTTTTATGGGGAAGCTACTTATTGTAATATGGGCATAAACAGGCGATTTTAAATAAGAGATCGGACGATGTTATACTATTTTTGTATCAATTGGACATATAACTTTCCTGCATAATATTGTCATTAATACTATCCCGCAGGCTGACAATATACAGAAGCCTGCAGGTATGTCATGTTTAAAAAATTATCAGTTTTTGTTCTTACTATACTAGTATATGACATGACCCTAAGAATCTCCGTCTCGTCGGTATAAGGTTGTCGTTCTATATCATTTGAGCGCAGCATCCATTATCTTTATATTGTTCATATTTTCTTTGTTTGCTTTATACTCCGGAGCTATCGTATACGCAGTCATCCTTTTTCTCTTAAGAAGGCCTCTCTGTCGCTCTGTAGGGTTTTAATAATGTAGAGAGAGCGCGATCCGTCGAACAAATCCAATTATAGGTGAAATTGTTCCACCTAACGGTGCCGCACTTTTACGAGATAAACGACATGCGAGGAGAAGGAATTTGCTAAGATTAGTGCAACAGAGAAATAAATTATGTTAGATTTAGGTGTTGATATTTGACAAAGTGTTTGATTTGATAATAATTTCATGATATAATTTTTCAATGTCGTTGTTAAAAATGAAATAATTCAATGCGTTTAAAATTTAATCGATTCTCAGTAACAATACGTATGCTCCTATGTCATATACTAGCTTGTATCTACATAAAATAATTGTGCCGAATCATTTTTTTTATTGTTTCCACAGCAATCAGAACTCTTTATTATTGTTTTATAAGCTGTTTTTGTGTGTGACTTATGACCTAAGGTATTGATATGAGAAGCAACCCATCGGTTCATCCTTCTCCTATGTGTGGGGTTTATATATTAACACTTATGTCTAATAGTGTGCATATGATTGTATGATGCAACTATGTCCACGAAGGACGATTTCCACTTGGAATTATATTGTGATCTATAACCCCAAGTGGAATTTTGTTATCAAAGTTGCCTGATGTATTCTATCATAACCCCAAGACAAAACCCTGAATGACTGTTTGAATGGCACTAAATATTTAATAGGCAATATTTTAATTCTTTTTATAATTTCAGATGTACTCATATTTAACTTTGCGAAAGAGAAGTTTATGTTTTCGCGAAAAATGCGATTTTCACATTTTATTATTTTCTCGACCTTTCAAGTCATTCTGATTCGAAAATATATGTAAGTGTGTGTTTATGTGAATCGAATTTTAATTTTTGTCGACGTTTTTATTCGAGTTTTGTTGGATTTCTGCGTTGAGCAGAGAAGTATAAAATTATTCGTCTAGGTTTTAGCTCACAATTTTCAATCGATTTTAAGATATTGATTGAGAATCGCGTTGATAAGTTTGTTTTAAAGATCATCCTGGCAGTTTCTTCGTAATTAAATGTTGCAATATGCTTTCTTGATGAATTTATTGTAACTTTGTGATTGATTGATTTCGTAAACTGTGATGACATACTAAAATATTATAAGTCTATGATAAGCGACTGAATTATAGAAATTCATCAAAGTTTATCATTTCACTGTGCACTTAAACGATTCTAATCAGTCTCTATCCCGAACACTTCAAGTTTTCACTCAAATAAAGTACATTTTAGATCACGACATAGATTAAATCAAATTGGTTAAACAAATTAATTTAATTTATAAAATTACACACATTATAAGTATGTTTAAAAGATTTCACCCATCGGAAGTTGCATTGATTATATTTTAATGAAAGCAAAAATATTGTTTTTGAAATAAAGAATTAAACATTTGACATTAAAAGTTAAATTTTAATTCTTATTTATTAAGTTTATTATGCGTTCGTTTATTAAGCGTAGTTTATCATGATTTTCTATGCATACAAATATTGTTCCGATCATTGGTAAAGTGAAAGCAGAAAATTTTTATTTAATTTTTGGTAAAAAAATTACACATTAGTCGCATTATTTGTTTTAATGTTTCAAGGTTGTGTGTGATGCTTCCAATTAATTTGGGGATTTTTGAGCATGTTTAAATACAAATCGAATTTTTATAATATTTTACGTTTTTAATTAAACTAGTCGCTCAAATGAGAAATATAATAAATATATGTGTGTATAAAAATAACTCTGCCAGTGAAAGAAATGATTTGAAAAACTATGGTTTTGATTTTGAATGTTTTAACAAATATATCTAAGAACAATGAAGTTTTTAGACTAGATAAACGATGAAAACTGATCTGGAAGCCAAGTTTAACAATATCCTTCAATTTTGGCACAGTGCTATACTTACAATCTTCCAAGAATTAAACTATTCAAATTTATTATTCAAATAAAATAAAAAATTATATTAAATAACATATATGATTAATATACATTGGTATAATAAATAAATACTTCTGCTAAATAAGTTGTTAAGTATACTATGTTCCATACATAATGAATAAATTAAACTAGTGAGTATGGCATTGTGCCTTAAGGCAAATTGCTGGAACTTTCCGTATCGTAACGAAACTTCCGAAAAATATTAAATGTTTTCGAATGGATTATTATGAATACTGCTGAACACTTATAAAAATTATGTAATCTGAATTGCAAAGATGAAATTATTTATTTAAAGTATATTGGAACTTTTGTCAGAATTAAAATTCAAATCTGAATTATTTTCGATATACAAAAGAAAAATAAAACTTGAAAAAAAAAATGTTTTGATAAAACTTTTTTTTTCCAAAAGCAATTATTTTGCTAAACAAGCAAAAAGTTCTTTGAATCAATCAAATCGGACCCTTAGTTCGCTCAAAAACTGCCGAAAAAATGCGGTCATTCAAAACACACACACACACACACATAAATTATTCTTTCAAAGATAATTATTATTTGTATAACGTGGCTGCATGCACATTCGAAATGAAGTATATAGTACCTAATATATGTGAAGATTCATTTTTTATATATCGCTAATCGAAATTGATTTCAAATCAAGGTATTTTCGCAATCGTGAAATACAGTGAGTACGAATATAGAATACGCAAACGGAGTTCCTATCAAAATGGAAAAGCCTATTTCAGTACGCCGGAAATAAACTTGAAAACTCATTAAATATGGATATTCGATTCGCATCCAGATTCGAATAACTTTATAATCAATGTTTAACTTATAATACTGTGATATTTTTTATTATTTACACCATTGGCTGTGGATAAACATAAAAAACTTTTGATGGAAAAATTCAATAATACCGTACAGATTTATGTGACATGAATCGCAAATAACTGCAATTTCCGTTGGATGTCCTAATGGTTCGTCTTGGTTACGCCCATGCCCACATACAGGGGATTTTATCCTGACGTATACACACATACACGAATATATATATATATATATATATATATATATATATAATAAATTAAAGCTCTATTAATGCAATACTTCGTCAAACTGTTAAGTTCTTATTGCTATTCAAATATTGAGAAAAGAAATACATTCATTATGAAATGAAATAAGTTTCTACAAATACTTGTCATTCATATATTTTGCTTGTGTGAAATTAAAAGAAGAATAGTGTTTAGAGTAAATAGGAATTTATGTATTTATAGTATATAACTTTTAATTGATTTTGAAATATACTAATTTATTTATTCCGAATATACTAATTTATTAATAAATTAGTATATTTCTGAATAAATAAATTAGTATATTTGGTTTGCAAAATTTAGATGGCAAGAAGCAAAGCTTTGGAAATGTATCTATTCACAGTAGATTAATCATTAAAGTTATTGCAATTTATTCTAGTCACATATAATTTTTACTTTTATATCAAAATTAAGTATCGAAACGTACAGAAATAATTAGCTTTCATTATTTATTATTGCACTCTGTTATATACAATGCTAATATTTTCAAGAATGTTTAGGAATATAATATAATATAAGAACACTATATGTTAATTTTTACTTACTGTTGTGTGTTTTTATATGTAATTCTAGTATCTTAAACAATGAGAACAACGGCACCGAGTCTTACCTGAAACAAACAAATTATACAGATATAGTAATTCATATAATTATTAAATATACAATGACATGTTAATTATAGAATGGTTTTAACGATACTAATTTAAAGTAGAGAACAAAAGATGTATCCGACGTCATCATCAGAAGATAAACGAGAAAGTATAAAAATTTATAAAAAAAGTATTATTGTTCGTTGTCAGTTTTGATAGTTGTGAACACTGTTGAATAGTTCACCAGATCTTGATACATATTTGAGCATATATTATTTCATTGTTGAGGTGAAGGTGAATGATGTTTTAGTTAGAATGAGCCGTTTTTGTAACATGTGGTTGAGCAAACTCGCCTTGTGAACTTTTACACTGGCAAAGAGAAACTAATAAAAAATAGTAAATAAAATAGAAGATTGAGTTAAAAAAAGTAATTTTACAAAATATTATTAAATTTAATAGTTATTCCTATTCTGTTATATTTCACAATGAACTTTTAAAATTAAAAATAAGACATCGAAACTGTTTGTCTCCTTGGTGTTCCTTTTTTCCCGCCAATGGGGGTAAAGAGGGACAGATGACAAGCTTTAGAAAAATAGGCAAATGAATATTACTATAATTAACATTAACTAGGAATTTTACTGAAAATTGTTAGATAGTTGGGTATTTGATATGAAGTGATATTCATTTGGTTTAGGCAATGTGATTACTGAAAGTCAAATTAGACCTTTATGACCCACCCTACCCTATATATATATATATATACATATATATATATATTTGTTCTATATATAAATATTTCTACATTCTTACATATATATTATATATTTACATATTGAATTTTGTAACGAGATAATTTATAAAACATAATTTATAAAAACATAATTTAAAACTGAATGAAATAATAATAATGAAATATAAATATATTTTTATTTTGAGGGGTTATACACTTAGAATTTTCAAAAAAATGTTCTTTTTAGATACATTCTTCAGGTATTGAACAAAGGATTAAGATGTAAATTTTTTTTACTACTTTTTGACAATTTATAGCAAAAATTTTCATCGAAAACAATTTTTTTTTCAAATTGCTGCCATTTTGTCAAAAATTAAAATTTTGTTACCTTCATTCAATACCTGTAATCATCTAACGTTTAAAAGATTTCACTTTTTTTAATTTAAGATAATTTAAACCGCCGAAATTGTGCTCAACGCCTTTTTATGGAGAACGTTCGGGAAATCATCTGTAAAGGCGGTACACATCAATATTTTGACAAGCGTAATACACAATTATATTCTTCAAAGTGTGCTCTTTTAGAATTACTATTACTTGTACTTAATAAATAAAAGCTGTGTCCACAAAAAAATCGTAAAAAACGTTATCTTTTAGTCTACTAACTGCGTATAACCCCTTAACGTACTTAATACAATGTGAAAATTGCTGTATCTAACGAAAGTCGCCAAAGAACTCTCTAGAACACTTTGCAATGTATTTGATATTGAAAATAAATTAAACTAACTATAAAATATAAAATTAATTAGTTGTTAAAAATATAATATTACACAAATTATAAAATATTTTGCAACTACAAAAAACAGTAAAGACAAACTTTTAAAATTGACTTTGAAACTTGCAGAGGAGTATCAGTAATATATTAGTACGAAACACGACGAAATTACTTTGTAACTTTACGCTATTCGGTCATCGTATATATTTTTATATTCCCGAAGAGGCCTATACAATATACCATTAACGTTGTTATTAAGACACTTTCCATGCGTGCGGACTCGCAAAGGTCGGATTTTATGTAGACCATTACAAAAAGGAAGCACAAAGTTGGTGCCTTCGTACCCTGTTACATTATTATATTTTAATGTAGAAATAATAAATTGATAGGCAATACGAGCATAATCCTGTTTATTGTTAAAATTGTATTTTAAATACTAAGTAATCCAAGTACTAACTTAGCAATATTGATTATGAACAGATGTATTTATATAAAATTGCAAATTATAATCACCAAGAAAAACACTAGTAAGAATTATCACTCTACTTTATTTAATTGTTTTTTATTGTAGATTAAAATAAGTCCATATAAATAACAGAAACGTTTTTGAATATGTTAGAAAATAAATTTGCACTATCTTCTTATAGTGGAGACTGGGTATGGTTGTGCCAGGGTACGGTAGTGGCATTTGTCATAACAGCTAAACTATACTGATTTTGAGATAAGGTATTAACTCTAAAGAGAGAAAGATGTTGTATGGTTATTCGAACAAGTTCTATTATTGCTCTCAATCAGTGCCTCACATTAGCACGATCTATAAAACGTATGGCTTTTGAAGATTCAAAATAATGTTTTCATGTTGGATTTTTTTTTAATAATAACTGTTAATTGTATGCAGATAGATCACTTTATTTGTTATTTTGGTATCAGTAGAACATTAGTATAGATAATTTAACTCAGTCATAACGATGAATTGTTTTCAAAAGTTTGTGTTGGATAGGATTGTAACCAATTTTGTTGTCACCTTTTTGGGTGAAGGAAGTGTGTTAGGTCCAACGCTATTTTTATTATACACCGCAGATTTTCCTTGCCACCACAACACAAACCTTGCAACATTCGCAGATGATACCTGCATTATTTCTCAGCATGAAAGCCCAGAAACAGCGACTGCGATGCTACAATCACACATTAATATAATAGAAAAGTGATTTACACTATGGAGGTTTGTAGTCAACAGTAACAAATCGGTTCGAGTTACTTTTACACTGCGAAGGAGTACATGTCCACCTGTTTACATATATGGTAACAAAATTCCAAAACAAAACTTTGCTAAATACCTGGGTATGTATTTGGACAATAAACTTAACTGAAAAACCCACATCATCAAAAAGCGAGAACAGTTGGAACACCTCCGTAGAACTCTCTACTGGCTGCTACGAAGACGATCTGAACTCTCCACTTCAAACAAAATTCTCGTCTACAAGGTTATCTTTAAGCCAGTTTGGACATATGGCCTCCAACTATGGGGTACAGCTAAAAGAAGCAACATCCAAATCATTCAAAGATTCCAAAATAAAATCCTACGTGAGGTTCTCTCTGCACCGAAATACACGCCTACATGGCTAATATACCAAGACGCAAACGTCAACACAGTAAATGAAGAGATAAACAAAATAGCACAAAACTATAAAACAAAAATAAGCTGTTACCCCAACGTCTTAGCAAACGAACAGTACAATTATACATATAATCACAGATTAAAAAGACAATCATTGCTCGAATTAATAGAATAAGTAAAGCTAGTTTTAGTAGGAATTATTTATATGTATATGTAATTATAGTCATATATTATTTATGCATGTTTAGATTTACAATAGGTTTTAGTATCTATATTTATAAATATTTTGCCATAATTGTTACATATCATAACTAATAGGTTTACTACTGGGTATCCTTTCAAGCATATATTTTTACTACCAATAATCTAATTACTGAATGTTTCGTGGAGACAGATTGTAATTTATATGGAAATAAAAAAAAACCTTTTTGGGTGAATATTAAACAGAAAAAAAAATTACCTTAACTAAGACAAAATTCGAAAGATAAAGTAGAAGAAAAATTCAATACACTAAAAAAAAGACTTCACAAAGAATTCTTGTTAATTTTGTTTAAAATCTGAAAACTATGTTTTATTGTACATTGTTATATTTTAATAATTAGCTTTGTTCGAATGTTTAAATGATTTTGTGTTACATATTAATATTATTCACGACATTAATAATTGTTATAAGCCATTTTGATGTTATATGTGTCTTCTTAGCTATTGTTTTATAACCAATTTTTATGTCCGCAAAAACCGTCCCGGTTTGAATGAATGATTTGATTTTATTACCAATTCATCATATTTAAGGACCCTATTTTAGTATTTTACTTGTGACTCAAGTTACTAATTGGTCCATCTGGTAGGTACTTATTGGGAAATTATATATTTATAGGAAAAAGCAAAACAAAATTTAAAGTTTAATTATATTAATAACATATTTATAATATATTTAAATTTGTATATTTTATAAAATTTTATCCTTAATTTCATAAATTTTTATTTACTTGAATTTTACCTGACTTTTACCTAACTTGATTCAATATAAGCATTACTGGTTTGGCAGTAAATTAATTTAATTATGTAGTAATTGTAAATTTGAGATGTGAAAACATGTAAACTATTCATGTTTTACCTGCAATACTCTATCGTCTTTTGGATGCTTCTATGCGTAAATGACTATGACCTTGTATCCTCTTTGTAAAGTGATATCATCTTAATATTTTATACAAAAAGTTTACTCATAGGACTCGCAAAAATGTAAAAGATATAAAAGCGGCCTCGTTTAGAATCTCTATTAAAAAAAATCACTTGACATCTGATGCTGCCTTGTGCTTTTATTGTAGGACATTGAAGGTCCTACATGGCCCATAATAGTATGTATAAGGGACATATCACGTAAATGTAACTCAAAATCACCAATGTTATCTTGAATCTACTATATTGTGCACATACAACAGGATTTCATGCGTATATGACGGCTTTATGCAAAGTTATCGCAGTCAGGGCAAGCGGGATAGTCGCTATCAACCGTATGTCATCTAGTCTAGTGTATAAACGCAGCGACCTCTAAATACATGCTTCAATACGAACAATATTGTGATCATAAACAATGGACACCACTAGTTAATAAGCTCTTTAACAACAAGATTTTAAATGTCTACTTTAGTGCAATTCGTACTTAAGTCTCTAAAAATCTGAAACCTAACATTAATATATTGGTCCTTACACTTAAGACATTTGCACTGGTGCTGGAGTATATATTTGAAAAACAGACGAATTAATTAATGAACAAAGATAAAGAACAAAATTCCACTTATACTATTTATTTTATATTGGAATAGCCTCAAAATATTGTTAATAGTTTTAAGTTCGTAACTCATAAATTAAAATTAAGATTAATTTTCTTAATACTATTTTGCACTTCGTTGCAATGTTGTTTGTATTCTTGCAAATAATATGTTATAAATAAAAATATTATGTTTTGCATTATCCGTAATTAAAAATTATTAAACATTTGACAAGAACCTAATATAGTGGCATGCTAAGGCATCGTGCCTTAAGCAAATTACACGAACTTCCCGTACCATAATGAAATATTCAAAAAATTGTAAATGCTTTCAAAGAGGTATTTATAAATACTGTAAATATCATTATTTACAATTAATATTCAAAATATAATAGCTCATAAATAGAACGTTTATACATGTTTACATTATAAGTAAATAAACAAAACTTAATTAGGCAAAGTTAGAACGAAGAACTTTATCTTTTATTTTTGCAAATTATAAAAACTGAATTGCAAAGTTAAATTTATTTGTTCCAAGTGTACAAGTAAGCTTTAGAATTTTAGAATTAAAATTCAAATCCGAATAATTTTCTTTAAAAAAAAAATTAAAAAAAGTGTTTGCACACTGTCAACGCAAGCAAAATGTTTTTTGAATCATTCGAATCGAATTATTCGTTCTCTCGGAAACTGACATTTTACCACTTTTATCTCTGCCAAAACCTGATAGGCGATATTGATAGCTTACCTATCATTAAAAATCGTATGTTTCTGAACAATTCAAATCGATTGTTCTGTTTGCCCGATATCGTGGATGAAAAATTGTATCCACACACAACACACACACCACATACACATATTATCATTTTCTCTGAGGTAAGACAAAATGTTCAGAAGCCTCTGAAACATAAAGATATGCAAAAATATTTGTTTTTGATTATTGGACAATTACTATTACTTAATACTTGATGCCTTCCAGAAAACCTAATATATTACCTAATGAGAATTATAAAAAGAGTTATTATGTAGTTAGATATATTTAATAATTGACCCTGAAGATTGAAGCTATATACATTCAAAAGTAATACATATTTCTGAATGTAATCCATAATCGGTATTTGGTGTGTCTGCTGATATTTATATAAGATATTGAACGTTCAATACACAGCATAAATAGGAAAACAGGATGACTAACGATTCAACTCTATAACTGTTGTACATGTAAGCATGAACATCAATCACTGTTGCTGATATATCCAATGGAAATCTCCATAATTTATATCCAGGCCACTTTTACATACATTGTCTAAGGACGGATTGACACGGCGAAGAAACAATTAAATAAACAAAAACTTTAGGAAAATATATTTGTAATAGGCTTCAATTTTTAGCAATATTTAACATATTAGTAGGTAGCAAAAATTATAAACATGAACAAATCATTTTAATTACATATTAATACAAAATTTAAATCTATTCATGACGCATATATTCATAAAGGAGTATGTACATCTAAAAAATGGAAACTCTACAAATTATGAATGTTATAATATAACATATATTATATAACATATATTATAATCTCCGAATAATTGTGAAAATTTAACTATTATCGTTTGATTGTCCAACTCCTAGTCCAATATTTTTATTTATATCTAAGGCCTATAGTTAAGTTAATTTATTAAAATTCATATAAATAAAAAAATAAAAAATAAAAATATAAAATTAATATACCTAATAAAAAATGTTTGAGGTATGTATTTCAATTTGATTATTTCAACAATTACTGCAACGTACATATTTATAAAATTGTCATTTGTTCAATCTATAAATTAGGAGTAAAATAGTTTCTAAGAAATCCAATTAAACTATGAAAATTTTCAGAATGCTCTTAATTTTGCTGGTACGAAACATCACTGTATAAAAAATATTTATATATTTTTAGGTTTCTCTAGAAAAATAACATTTTTCATAAACCTGCTTAAGTAGTTATATTTTTCAACTTCTCGTGGTAGTAATTTACTTCCACTAGGGCAAGTTATAGTAATCGCAAAAAATCTAAAATAAAAATTCTTGCACATCTTTACGTTTCAAAGGTTACTCAACACATTGGCATACATTAGATAAAGGGATGTGTGAGTGCATGCATGCTTATATGTATGATATGGGTCTATACCACGAAAAGAACCACATAACCTTTTCTCTCGAAAGGGTGTAAACAATAAAAAATAGTTAATAAAAATGTAAATTCAGTTTACTAAAACAATCTGACAAAAAATAGAGTAAATAAATTGTTATTCCAACTCTGACAAAATACCCGATCAAGATATACAGTGTATACTGTATAGTATACAATACTGATACAAAACTCATCATTTGTACCTATCAAATTTATGCAGTCTTATTTTATCCCGCCCATGGGATGAGAAAGGACAGGTGATAAAATTTAGTGAAATAGTAACACACACATTTCAAAAATTTGGAATTAACCGGACATTTTATTGAACATAGTTCAATAGTTTGACGTGTTATGTGTCGTGATGTAATTTATTTGGTTTAGACGATATAATTACTTAGAGTCAAATTGGACCTTCGTCCATCCCCTACCGTACATAATTATATTTTTAGGCACAAGATATCTTTAATTGAAGTATAGGGGAAAGTCCCGTAACGCCGGACGGCACCTAGCCCGGGACACTCTATTTGACACATATTATTTAAGCGAGTATAAATCTTTTTATTTCAAAATACAAGTGAAAGGGTCGCGGCGAGCACACAGGTACAGGATCACGCGCCAAGCCTCACTTTTGACGCACACGGCCGCGGCCGCTACCGTTTGTGGTTTAGGCGCAAAATCACGGCGTCACCTAAATATCAATGGAAGTAATTCTAGTATAATTATGCATTTACATTTGAGTGGTATACAAAGATAAAAGTAATAATTGATTGTTATCCGTAAAATGATAGAATATTATTAGATCTTTTGATCAATTTTAGTAGGTACCACCAAATGAACGAAAGTGTTTGTCCCTTGGCACCGGACACTAAGTCGTTCCTTAGTGCCAGACAGTAAACATATTGATATTTCTTGTGAGAATTTACGTAATATATTCCAATTGTTTAATTTTGTTCTGTATGACTGCTAACGGTCACAACATACCCTCATATATTGTATTTCCAAGTCAAAGAATAAAAAACTTATGGTAAATGCACCAGCTGAGAGCATCAGTGCGTCCCAGCTAAAAGGGTGGATGAATGGTGACTTTCTTTGCAATATCTAAAAATATTCGTCAAACACAGATGTGTCATCTTGGTTTTAATAAATTAGCAAAAAAAATAGAGATATAGGGTGGGACTGCCCCCCCACAAATTTAAGCAGTTATTTATTTTATTTTTTGAATGATATTGGGCGTTTTTTTTTCAAAAACTAAATTATCATTTTTGGTATTTTGGCCCGTATCTTCAAAACAATTGGACCTGCCTTGGCCAATAACTAATCAGCACGTCTCCTTATCAATAGGAATTGAATCATTTAAATCGGTTGATCCGTGTTCTCGAAATCGACTTGAATAATTAAAAAATATTAGATTTGTATTGAAGGGGAGACGTGCTGATTAGCTTTTGGCACAGACAATTACGAAAAATGGTAATTGAGTTTCGATATTTCTTCTCTGAAACAGCTACGCAGCGCGACTGCTTTGCAAAAAGTTCATCAATTTTCAATTTTCGAAAAATTTCAAAATACAAAAAACGAGCTTTAAAAGTCTTTTTTCTTTCATTTTTCAAAAAATTTTAAAGCTCTTTATAGAATGTAATTTTCAGTACGGGATGTTTCAGTAATTTGTCTTAAGGTACAATGCCATGAGTCACTAGGTTAAATTTTTTTTTGACGCTATAAGCTTGGAAGTGCACAAATTCGTCATTTTAAGACGGCTCGAGAACTGAAAAAAATATTTTTGTTAAACTTTTAGCTTGTTTATGGATCTTTATATTAGCCAAATTGCCAAATTTGATAACTTATTAACCAATTTGATAATTTACGTTCGGAGAGGGAAGCAAGGCAAAATAATAAATTTTAGTTTTCGGTTATTTCAATCCAAATTTTGCATTGCAATCGTATTATGTTTAGTTAATTATATTTCTTGAAATAAAAAATGTTGTTAAAAAAAAGTTGATTATATTGTATAGAATTTTTTTCTCATTATCCAAATTTTGCCACCCCTCAAAAATTGCCGACCTGGGCAGTAGCCCCGATTGCCCCTACTGTAAATCCAGCACTGGACAGGGCACAGAAGTCTAATTCGACTTTAACCAATGATTTTGTTAGAACCAAATCAATTATATCACAACGAATAGCACATATCAAACAAACAACTATCTGACTATGTTCAGTAAAACTCCCAGCATCGAATTATTCATTGTAGAAATCTAGAAATGTTTTTTTTTCCGATGCGTATTTTTTTTTAAAGTTACCTGGTTTCTTTTACCATTGGACGGGGCAAATAGAACCAATTTCTCACTTTTATTTTGAAAGAATTTTTTGAAATAAAAGCTACATTATTCAACCCAATGTTTCCAAAATAAAAATAATCTTTTGCAACATTGCTGAAATATATCACATTATCCCTTGAAAGTTAATAATTCATCGCAAATAAAAAGAACAATCATTGGTTTCCCCTCTTGAGTGATAATGGGTAGATGGTTCTCTATTTATGTTATATTTATTTGAATGTCTCTCATGAAGCCGTTTAATAATTGTTTTGTTAATTTTAGCGCATATCTGGCTTAGAAAGCAATTACAGTTGACTTTTCCTACTTATGACATATTCTTGAAGCGATTGAGGTCGAACCAGAAACTAGTAATTATAAATTCATGTGTTTCTAAAAAACGGCTGGCTTTATTAATTATAATAAAGATATCAAATGTGGTATTAATCTTATATAATGTTGATATTTGATTATAAAAGTTTTGCGGTCTATTTGAGAGCAGTCTTGTTGTTTTTGTGGCCTGGTCGCATTGACCGTGTGCCGTGCGGAATTCACAAAAGCTTATCGAATACTTTGTTATGGACGGTTTCATTTGATCTCCGCTCAACGGTGAAATGTTTTGAGCACCACAATGATGTTCAATTTCATGATAAACGCACCATCGCACGTGTTTTATCTGACGTTTCGATGGCGCAATACGGCTTTATATTGTTCTCAGCGCCGCCTCGATTCAATTATTAATCTGCTTAATGCAAAAAAATGAAAATATTTTTTTTGTGAAAAAAACTGAAATCGTATTCGAGTGCAGTTTACTGTAGATTTTGTATTGAAATAAAATTTTGTAAATCGTATTTTATTTTGCTTCATATTTTAAATGTCATAGATGGATTAGTGATAAATTGTATGTTATTTATTTGTTGTTATTTTTTATGTACAATTTGTAATTTGATACAAAAAACATCTGTACACGGATAGTTGCAAAAAATCATTTGAGTGGTGTATAAAAACCAAATATCAGCTTGTGATTGGATTTGAAATGAAGTAAATATAACAATGCATTTTAAAAGATAATATTAACTAATAACTAATTGAGTATAAATAAAAAAATACTCAAAATATCTACAATAGAAAGGCCTAACACTGGGTAACCTTTCTAAATATTCCTGAATGATTTACGCATAGACAGCTTCTAACTAAAAAACAACAAAAACAAAAAAATCTCTGAGTTGTTATAGATCCTAAAAATGCAATAAGAATTATAAAATATGACTATCAAAAGACAATAATAATATATCATTACATTCATACGATAGCTGTATAAAATAAAAATCATATTTAGTACTATCAGCTAAAGTCCTGACTTTAGCTTATAGAAATATTTTAATTTTTTATACTGCCAAATAACAATTTATTACAAAAAAAATTAGCTGGATTTGCAAATGTTTGATGTTAAAGAAAACATCGACTTTGTTTTCATACTTTTATCTCTAATTAAACATTGACAATTTCTCAATTTATAACCTTATAATCAAATTGGATATATCAGAAATTTAACCATCGAAAAGAAAAATGTAAAAAAGATAAAAATAGGCTGAAATATGATAGCACATACAAATGAAAAGTAATGATAACGAATAACACGTTTGCAAATTTTTTTATGCAATTTGAAAAACATATATTGCGAATATTGAAATACATTGCTATTCTCCTTCAAGTTTTCTTATTTGTTATGTTGATTGTAATTTTCAAACAAAACACAGTAGGATATATTCGAAAAATAATACAAAACAGTATTTTTCAAAGAGAAATACATACAAAATTAATTGATAGGTCTTACTTGTAGACCGACATATAATTAACTAAAACAAAATTAATATTATACCATTTTTTATGCCGTGTTATTGAAGAAAACTGCACTTCAACTTTTTAACATTTAAATAAATATAAAAAAGTTTTTTTTACCGTTGAACAAAATAAGAATTAAGTTACAAATAAATTTATCATATAAGATTTGAAAATATCATTTATTTATGGTAATATGATAACACTAGTAATACAAACATTTATTAATATCAACCACTATTCAATATACTCGTATACTATATACTATACTTTAAAACAATGAATCAATTACTGTCAAACTGCAAATATGAAATGATTGATTTGAGATTAAAAGAGAGAAAGACATAAATTTTGTCAGCAAATTCAATAAGTTTGTTGAAAAATTTGCATCAATAGTGATGCGATATATCGTAGTTGATCGAAATGGAGAATTAATCTTTGTTAAATTTATTTTATCATGTGAAAATTTTTATTATTCAATGTTATCAATGTTTGAGATTTTTCAAATGTAACTTGACATAAAAATCTCCAGCAGGAAATAATTCAATCTTCATGAGAAAAATTAGGTAATTGCAATTGGATATCTAATTCTATATTGATATCATATAAGGAAACATAGTAATAACTCCTAATATCAATTTGTTTACCGCTGATTCGAATATACAATTTTGTAATGGATTATCTTGCAAATTAGGGAAATGAGCTTATATGCTTTGACCATTGAACAATAGTGAAATATCATCAAAACCTATTTGTTGTTGAAAGTTTTATGGGTTGAAAGTTTTTTTGAACCATTATATTTATTCTTTTTTTTTAAATAAACAATTCATTAATACTGGTAACTGGAGATAATGCATTGTATAAAACTTTAGAAGCTATTTATCATGCGTTTTATAGTATCCATATACTATCTCGTCAAAGATATTACCTTACGATTGGAGTACTGCGAGTGCTTGAGCAGATCCTAGAAAACAAACCAATCTTTTCGTTTTTTAGAATAAATACGGTTTTACCTATAATAATCATTGACGCCACATTCAATATATACAAGCTTTCAAACGAAAGCGTGAACTAATTCATCACTTAAGTCAGCATTAGTTGTTACAACAATCCTCCTGCATCAATAACCAATTTTTCATGAAATTTTCACACGCTTTTCAATTAGCTGAATGGCAAACTATATACATATCTGTACGGTCTACGAGGAAACGGTCTAGCCCATAAAATTTTTCGATTACAAATACAAATTTACGTGTCTTAAATACCACAATATTTTCAGATGTTTGTTCAGATTTGTTTTTCCATTATTATTATTTACGAATGACGATGTATTATATAGTTTTCCTTTTCATTAAATCTATATATCCACGATATAACCTCAAATTTTGATTGGTTGATGTTGGACGTTTCGTAAGCCGATGTTCGTGAGTATCGAATCAAAGACAAGGCAATCTCGACTAATGATATTGCCTTGAATATAAACAATTCGTTTTGAATAACCACATCCATCTTTGTCGTGTCTGAAAAAGTTTTACTTCAATAATATATGATATGCAGATACAGAAAAATTTAGTTGTTTATATATATATATATATATATATATATATATATAATAGTTATATATGAAGTGAATATAGCAATTGAATGTAAATATTGAACGCATAACAATCCCGCACATATTGCATCGCGTTTGATGTTTACTAAACAAACTCTAGCAAACACCGAATATTGATTCACAAAACGCGTTTCCCAGGCTCGATTGAATAATTCACGAAACAAAAATCAATAAATACATTTCTATTGCAACATATAAAGGCAATGCATGAAATCTACGGCCAAAGCGCTGACAAAGGTAGCGAAAACTATACATCGTAGATTGTATAGGAAACGGCAAACGGGTTCTATCACACTATACGGGATGGAACGTTTTTCAAATATAAATTATAACTAGTGGGGTGCATGGCATCGTGTCTTAAGGCAAATTTGGAACTTCCCGTACCGTAATTAAAAATCTTGGTACGGAACCCAAAAAAATTTACACAAAATGTGTACACATT
Organism: Ctenocephalides felis; assembly: GCF_003426905.1. Lineage (NCBI taxonomy): Eukaryota > Metazoa > Arthropoda > Insecta > Siphonaptera > Pulicidae > Ctenocephalides > Ctenocephalides felis. The sequence continues at coordinate 3,694,607 of NW_020539726.1, read as the reverse complement.
ATGAAAATCTCTATAAAATATCTGATAATTTAATGTACATAAGTCCAATAAACATTTTTGACCCCCAAATGTCATTTTATTAACTTCATTTTATTGAGAGTCCATAACCGCTGCCTTACCAAAAATTTAATCAGTTTTTTATCTTGTCAACACAAGTAAAATGTTTTTTGATTTATTAAAATCGGACGCTTAAAAACTGAGTCACCGTTTTTGGCACTTTTTGCCCCGTATCTTCGGAACAGCTAGACCTGTTTTTGCCAAAAACTAATCAGCACGTCTCCTTATCAATACGAATCGAATTATTCAAATCCGTTGATTCGTGTTCCCGAAATCGTCGACAAAAATTTTTATCTGCACACACACATAGATCCATTTTTTCTAAGGTATGCCAAAATGTTCAGAAATCTTTGAAACGTCAAGATATGTAAAAATTTTCATTTTCGATTTTTTTGCGAAAAACGACTAAACCCTATACAAGAAATAAATTAAATAAACACTTGATCCAAATCTGCCGATGAATACTTCTGACAAAATATCAGATCAAGGTTATATGCAATGATGAAATTTATATTTTGCATTAGTTGAATAATGTAGCTTTTATTTTGTAAAATCCTCTAAAATTAAAAATAAAATGTTGAATATATTTGCCCCCTTGACGTCACATTTTACCCCGCCTATGGTCTAAAAAGGATCAGGTAATTTTTTATTGGTAAAAACAGCAAATAAAATACATTCCTACAATGATGAATTAGCTGAAACTTCTACTGAACAAAGTAAGATAGTTTTTTGTATGATATATGTGCTATTTGTTGTGATTAAGTCGATTTTGTTTTCACCGAATAATTGCCCAAAGTCAAATTACACCTTAGACACTCGTGCCTCATTTTGTGAAATAGCTTGAACAGCTCATAATGAATAGTATATAAATCAACTATACTTATATTCACAAAACAGTTTTTGAATTTTTTAATTAGGTTCAACATTTTTACTAAAACGCGTATAAAAAATTTTAGAAAATTAGTCCAAATTTGGCAAAGTACAGCGCCAGCATATGTTGAAAAACGAATGAAAACGATAAACAATAATTATTTTAGTATTTTCACAAGGTAGGCTGAATAATAATAAGCAAAATCACAAGTTAATGGAATGCAATCGACGGTTTTAAACTAAATTTGTATTGCATTGGGCTATATAGTTTGCAAATACTATACTGACAACAGGCTGCTTGAAGTGGGTATCGAACCCGGGACCTCTGAAACGAGTCCCGTCGCTCTTAACCGCTTACCTACGGGCGAGCCCTAAATAAAAGTATTAATTGAGAATAATTATATATATATATATATATATATATATATATATATATATTTAAAAATGATATCAAAATATTGTGTGGTTCTATCGGCTCGAAAGAATTTCTCCGACGGCAGAGTCGTCTCGTCCCGTGCCGTGCGTTTCGATATCCATTGTTAGTAGGTATGATCTCTCGAGTGTACATAATGGTATATGCTATGAATAGATATCTGCAATTCATTTCAGGATATCTGATGCGGGTCTATGCAAACATCTCCTACTGGAATAAAACAAAGCGATTCCTTCAAAGCGCTGAGAAAACTGTCTGCCTCTTGTTATCGATATCATATATTAGTATTGTTTGTGAATTGCGAATATACAACGAACTATTGAGCATACATAATATAATATCGAAACTCTTTGAATTTTGGATTCGCAATCAGCATTGTGGTATAGCTGGATGTGATACTACACGTGTATCAATTTTCTAATGCAAAATACTTAAGAGTAAAGCAATTTTATATTTTATATTATTCCACAACATCGTATACAAACTTTCAAGTAATTTTGCTTAATTTATAGATTTTTCATTTACTAACGAATTATGGTAAAATTATATTCGTTTTTTTAAGTAAAACTTTTTTTTTGGCGCGGCTATAGAGGAACTCAGAGAAAATACAACGGAAATGCGTTACGTCACAATTACTGATCCATTATTGACCATCAATATGATCGTCTTGTCATGTGTATGCATCGTATTGTACGACAACTATGTGAATTACGAAACGTCAAAAATTAAAATAATATAAGCAAATCCAATATCTAAAAATATCGTGCTTTTTAAGAAACGTAGGTTTGTATTTTATTATTCATAGTTAATATCTATATATCTTTAAACTAATTACAATTGAAAACAAATTTTACTGTAGTATTAATTGCTACAGATACGTATATCGGTTGACATCCAGCCAATCATGAAGAATATCTACATCATCAATTCCATAAAAAATTGCTTATTGATACAGGAGGTTATTTATAACAAGAAATGTTGACGTAAGTGAAGATTTAGTACACGCTGGTGTTGGAAAGTTATAAATATAATTAATTAGTTATATTAGGATATATCACCTAATAAATAAAAATAAATGAAACTATATTCAACATAAAAAAACAATATAATACCAAGAAATATATCTGCTATATCTAACAATATTCAAAGCTCAGGATAATATCTTTAACAAGATATTATATGAATGCAATAAAACTCACAATAAATAGCTTTCATATATTGCATTATTTTTGGATTTTATAAAGCTTGCTATAATATCTCCTAGTGAAATTCTGATTGGCTTTATACGAAATTAAATACATATTTATTAATGTCTTATTAATAGGCATACGTGTACATATTGCTTTATTGAAATATGTATAAATTATATGCGGTCTATCTTCAAATTAATTATATTATTACATGTTCATTAATTACATGAAATATTTATATATTAATAACGAGCATTTATCATATAAAAATTATATTCACTAACGCCTAATATAATTCTAGACATTAAATTATAAATTAAAATTATTCTATACTAGAAGCTAGAAATCAACTTCATAGTATTGTAAATAAATCAACGTCCCGATATTGCATACCTCATTTGTTGGCAAACAAAACGAGAATTGTCTTCATGAGAAATGAATGAGTGCCCTCCAGATTTGTCTAGACACTTGTTCAGTGATCTAAAGATTATGCATACATCCATTTATTTATTCAACTGAATGAATATAATCCATGAAAGCAATACCATGCATCTATGAATCTGAATAATAAATTCATGAAACTGATTCAATTGGACATTAGTTTTGTCAAATTATTCTAATATCACAGTTCAAAATAATTTTATATGTCATATTGATATGATAACAATTATACGATATGTTATTGATATTAACTAATCATAAGTAGATCACAAACTGAATTAAATATTTAAGCTAATCTCAAATTTATCGCAAATGTAAAAATCATTCCGAAATTAGGAGGAACATGTAAGTCGTGGTACTGAATTTTTTATGTTTCTGTTTTTTTGGATATGGTGAAGAACATTTGTTTTTATGTGTAGTAAAAGGTAAGCGTAGCAAAGTTATAAATAAAATAATAATTTGAATAGTTATAGCGTACCACTACAAATAGATCAATTTATATATTCATTCCAAATAATATTGGCAAATTTTAGACAAATAGCAAAATTACATTTTTACAGTTAGAAGTTAACTGAAAATTTTCCTGAAATTAGTACAACAGTTAGTTTTATTCGTGTTATGTGTTGTGATGTAGTATACTTGGTTTAGTTAGACAGTATAATTATATGAAGTTGGGCGTAATAAAAGTATTTTTTCTATAACAGCAAATTTACACAAAATGAACTTTTTTGATGTGAAATACTAGATATAATACGAAGATAATGTAAAATTGAGCAATGCTCTTAAATATTAAAAATAACTAATAAATTGTTTGTTTTATATGTATTTAACTATTAATTTATATTTTCAAACCATATATGCTAATCTAGGAAAAAACAACGTTAAGTCAGAAATAAATACATAGGTATGTAATATACAAATATTATTTATTCTGGAGTCTTATTAAGAAGATATAAAATTATATTATATTTTAAAATTGTATGCTAAATTACGTATGACATAACTACTTTGAAGCAAGATATGTTTAAAAAATATCATCGGCGTATTTACATATGACGAAACTATATTAAATAAAAATATATAAGAATGAAAAAAAATCTGACTTATGTCAAACTTTCAATTCTTCGCACATACGCATGTGAGCAAATTCAATTTTAGGTCAACAAAAAACTTAGTCTGAATATCTTAGACGGGATGCCATTAAAAACAAACTGAAGTCCCCGCCGTGACTGATTTATACAGAATATTCACCAAGAAAGTTATTGATCGACGGCTTGACCTGACCCATCTGGGTAGACAATTTATATCCAAGTTGAAGCGCTTGTACATTATTTCTTATCTTTGCAGTATAATACGAAAAATATTCGAGTATTTTATAGAAACACTTCGCACAATTCTATAATAATATGAGTAGCATATGAAATCAAGTACGTTTTATATAAATACCCGAACGAACTAATTTCTTTAAAATAATTTACTATTGAATTTTTGATTAATTAAATGTTATATATTAAATAATTTGAATGTGATATCAGAAACTTTACTCTATAGCTTTACTTGGTTATATATTCAGTTCATGCATGAATTTAATTTTCACTTTTTTGTCGCCTGTATTCTATACTATTCGGAATAATTTTAGATAAAATGTATTGCAATATTTATATAACATTGTAAGAGTATGATACCCTTGGGTAAGAAATCACTCACATATCGTTCCCCTCATTCAATGCAATAAATTTATAAGTTCAAAAAAATTAAATTCATCTTATCATAAATTATTGCGATAGTAGTTGTAATTGTATTTTTCAGTAATTTAATTGTTAAAAAAAATAACTATTGAGTCGCTTTATAATACAAAATCAATATAAAAAGGGCTACTATTGGGTTGTTTCTCAAGGTTCATTCATAACTACATATAAAATTTTTAATTCTAATTTTTGTTAAAAAAAAAAAGTGAGAAAAACGTGATTATAGTTCAAATGCCAATAAGCAAATAACTATTTCTTTCTCATTTCATGGCTCTAAAATTATCGAATAAAGAGACATTATGTATCATGATTCGTTTTATTGTTGTTTAATTATCAGCTCAGAGCAAGTATTTACAATTAAAAAAAAGAAAAAATTTAAAAAGCAGAAGTTAATTTATTTATTTTCTTTAGATTTTGTAATCGGTAATATGAATATAATTAACTACTTTAAATTTGAAAAAGAACTTTAATTAGGACTCATGGGCATAACTATATTGGGAAATTGTGTGTTACGTAAAAGTATGACAATCAATTGTATTTTATAAACATGTTAAACCTATTTATGCACAAACTACAGTGTATTTCTTTAAAACAAGATTATTATCTATGATTTAATAGGTTGACCTTTTCTATATAGACCATCGTCCACTCCCAGTGATATTAGCAGATCAATAAAAGCTGTCTGACATACGACACATCAGGAATACTAATGTATAAATAAACACAAACACTGTTTTTGATTGCCACACGTAACTTTCGAGACCAGACGAAAAGCATTATAAAGCTTTCTGAAAAACAATTTTGTTAATATCGTTTTGATATTTAACAAAAATAGAACCAATTTTTTAATGCATTTCTAATAGAACCTTACATTAGTAAAATACTACTTAATAAACTTACAATTTTTTAAAAATAAAATAAAAATTTAATAATAAAATATGAAACTTTTAGGTTTTCTACAACACCAGATTAGTGCTTTAATAATTACTTTAATAATATAATTTACAATAATATTAATAGCTATTGATGTACACATTGAAAGAGTTTTTTAGAGTTTAAATTTTTATATGTTGGGAGTAGAAATGTAATTGTAAATTTATTTAAATAAGCAAATTAATATAAATGAAAAAATAATGTTCAAAGGGAGAATATATAAGAACTGCAATATGATATGATTATCAATTTATATAAGTTCCGATAACTCTGAGTTAGCTATTATATAAAAATAAAAACTAGTATACATCATGCTAAGATTCAACAAATATTTTAAGATAATTTATTTCAAAGGTTTAATTTTAATAATTTTTTAAATTATTTTTTCTTTCATCTGGTATCTTGCCAAGTTCTACATTTTTATGTTTAGCTACAACTTTTATCACTTTATTTGTATCTGCTCTACAAAATATTTTATTTGCTTTACAGTTACATGGGCAACGCAAACAATCATCAAAACTTTTTAGCTATATCATTAACATTGTTTAAAACCATTACTAACCTTTAATGTGTAATAATATGACGATGATATAACTTAACATAAACGTGAATTTGTTATTAAAATTTCTAGCAAAGTGTTTTGTGTGTTTTACTCTCGAATATATTGCTTCTTTTCAACTTTCCGAACTAGTAAGAGTTTGCCAGAAAATCCGATTTGCTAATTTGCTGAGAAAACATGCTAATTGCATGTTGATTTGCAAATTTGATATATTGTGCTAATAAAAAAATAATGACACCTACTATTTTAATATTTGCATTTAATTTACAATCAAAATTCCCAAGAACAATTCGAGGCAAATCTTTGTGTGTTCAGGTAAAACAAAGTTAATTACCAATAATAAATTACAAACGCTATGGATATAATACAGCATAAATCTGTACTGTATTAATAACAATGTTGGCACAAGCGGAAACCACGAATTGTATTATCCCATGTGCAATGAATATGTATGGGGATAAATCTGTACCTCGCATAACCGAATGGCTATGTGTTTTCATGTTAATCATGTTTAGCTAAATAAAAAAATATTATTCAGTTCGAAATAGTTCACTGGGTAATACTGCTTCATACTCAAATACTAAAAACTAGTAGTGATATTCAACCTTGAGGCAAGTTACATGAACTTCCTATGCTTAAATAATCGACTTAATAAAAAAAAAATAACTTAATTTGTGAGTGACTAAAACTATTCCGAGTGAATTTATTACACATAATTGAAAACGAACGAACACGTAGTATTTTATAAAAGCAAATTTTCACAAATCAATCAATTTTATAATTGAACCAGTTTCCGTAGGATTTTAATGGTTTACTATGTTCATCAAGACCAAGTAATCTATCGTTATACGAAGTAAATCGTCTAATTTTAATTTTAACAAACGTCAAGAAAACCACACATTTTCTCAAACTTTGACGAATTTTCGAAATTAAATTACTTGTAAGGCCGTAATATTTTAGTAAGTTCTATAAGACCATGATATATATTACCAAAAAAAGTTCTATAAAAATTGGCTGAAATATTTTTTCCACAGTTAATTACAAGAAAACGGCTCGGTAGATTTTCACTTAAAACTAACCAGTATAATTCTCAACAATATCATTCGAACAGTTTTTGATTTATTTAAATCGATTCGGTAGTTTGAGCTCAAATGTGGACGAAAAATTTAACACTTTTTTTCAAATTACAATCGGCAGATCGTCTTACAAAACGTAGAAATGCGATAGTCCTGATTGAGATACATCAAATGGCTTTCAAATTTCTGAAATCGGTTCAGGAGTTTTTGAGAAAACGTCGATCAAAGATCTAATTTTGACAAATACCAAAAAATGGTACTAATTTTTGTAAATTTTGAAGTATTTTTAAAATTAAACGACTGGTCATAGGGCTGTAATATTTTAGTATGATCTGCAAGAATATGGTATCTATTGTCAAAAAAAATCATAATAAAAATCGTCAAAAGTTTTTTTAAAAAACTTTATTACAAGAAAACGGTCCGGCCGATCTTTACCAAAAACTAATCAGCACGATTCCCAACCAATATCTATCGAACGGTTTTGGAATTTTCAAATTAGATTCAGAATTGCGGGCTAAAGCGTGAATGAAACTTTTTTCACTTTTCTGCAATTTATAAAGAAACGGCCCGGCCGATCGTCGCACAAAAATCAGAAACGCTAGCTCCCATCGCAGTCTGTTCACACACACACATACTTTATCCAAATTTGGTCTCATTCGATTCAGAATGGCTTGAAACGTCGAGAAAACATGAAATTAACGAGTCGGATTTTTTGATGAAAACTTCTCGTTCTGGAAGTTAATTATTTGATGAGTGATATCACATATTAAGTGTCAATAGGTACAAATAAATATTTAGATTTATTTCATTTTGTATTTAAATATGAAAATTTTTGTATTAGTTTAATATAATTATTATTTATTAAGAACAATTTTAAAAGTCAAATGCTATAATATTATTTATCTGTGGTGGAAATCACACTGTACAAGTTGTAAAAAATTAAATAGATATTTTTAGACCGTGCAAGAGATATGGATGTAGTGCATAATTGGTTCTGAAACAACAATAAAATTTCGAAGTTCGATCATTTTCATTTTCAATCAATTCTATCATCACAATAATTTAAACACTATTTTTAAGTATTATTTAGCTTACTGTACTACTAGTGTTATAACTTACGCATGAAATGGATACTCAGTTAAAAGATTTTTCAAAAGTTTCGGATTTTTATATTTTGAAAAGAACTGAAATTGTTTGTTTATCCAATGAAACATTAACAAAATGTAATTTTTTAAATGATATATATTTGCTATTATTTTTGAATATTTAGAATAAATTTAAAAAAAATCTTTGAAAAAAGTTCAAAAGTACCAAAATATAAAAATTTTTTTTTAGAATAAATTTTTTCCAAAAATTTCAAAACTGTTAAAAATCAAAATTTCTAAAAGTTAAAAAAATAACCTTTTTTAAAAAAATAATTTTTGGTACGGGATGTTCCAGCAATTTGCCTTGAGACACGATGCCATACATCACTGCTTTCAGTGCAAAATCTACCAAAATAGTTCTTATTGCAGAAGTTTACGTTTTGGAATGCAGGACCTTCCAATTTCAGTTAGTTATAGTAAAATCGCGCACCTACTCATCACACCACAGATCATTTGATAATGAAAGATAATGAATGTGAGTTCTGCTGAAGGATATGACTCGTGCGGGACCATTGAACTCTACTTCACGACCAACATCTCTACACGGCAAGTTCGTTCATTTGTCAACTGTCAAATGTCACCAAAGTACACGGCGTCTCCACCGGCCACGTACCGGTGTAATCATATGTTTACACTAGAAATTTGGTCTGTCGCAATATAATACATTGGCCGCACGTTATGCAATAAACCATTACCTTGTAGATATTTATAGCTTATAGTGAAATTAATGACATATAAATAATTCAATATGAAATATGTTTGTATTGGCGAAGCCAATATCACTTAAGAAGTTATCTGTCACACTTGAGTATATAAACAGTAACAAAATATTTGTTTGAAAATGATTATTAAAAAAACCCGAGACATCCTTAAATTTATATAGAGTAATTTTGATACAGAATAGAACTATCTAAGAAATTAACATTGTTTTATTACATTTTCATATTTGATTTTTGATGTATCATATTTCGAATCTGTAATATCACATATAAACATATATAAATATATATATATATATATATATATATATATATATATCTTATATATAAAAATGGAGCTCTCTTAATGTCCTCTCAAAATGTCCAAGTAAAACTCGAAAACGGCTTAACCAATTTGGCCAGTCTTAATCTTGAAAAATTCGTGCCAATCCAGAGAAAGTCCAAAAGGTGAGAAATTATTTCAAATCCGCGTAGAAACTTTACATTTTTAATTTAATTTTTTTTTGTAGAAGCGTAATTCAAATAAAACAATGGACGGTGGCTAATCCGTGAAATGTCAAACGTTTGACAGATGATGTTCAATTACGTATAATATGATGTTTTACGTGAATATTATTTAATAATGATTGAATTATAGCGAGTACTTTTATTTGTAGGTTTTTTACACAAAAACGTTATTAAACGGGCCGCAAGTGTTACTAGAAACTCAAAACATCAACTTTTTTGAAATGTTAATACGAAAATTAACATTTTGGCATATTTTTCTTAAACACTGTGCTCTTATAGATCTCATTTGTATAATTATATACTCATTGGTATTTATAAAACATTATTAATTTTTAGTTACGTTATTTAAATTCAGAGCCTAAATTTGGTATCGATCAAAGGAACATTTTGTCGAATTACATTTTCCCAGTTCTAATTACCCAAAATTTATCAAAGAATAGATAGTAATATACGAAGGTCCGGAGTTAAAAAGGTCAACCATCGATGTATCAAAAACCAGTAAAGTTAAGCATTGTTTAAAAACAATATTTGAAAGTAAGGGAAAAAGATGTATACCTAGCTATAACCTTGATTCTCATGACCCTGCTATCGGGAGATAAACGGTAATCTTTGAAAATCCATAATAAAAGTATTTTCTTCCGTTGGTAGTTTTTTAACATTAGTTAAAGTATAATTATTTTGTAAAATACCATTAAATTTAAAATACGACATTAAACCTGTTTGCCACCTGGCCGTTCCAAGTTACCCTGTCTGTGGGGCAAAAATGTCCAGATAACAAATTTTTGAAAGACAGCAAAAATGCACATTTCTACAATGATGAAGTAGCTGGCTTACTGAACGCAGTCAGATAATTGTTCGTTTAAAATGTGTTATTTGTTGTGATATAATTGGTTTAGTTTTTAGAATATAATTTATATTTGCTCAAAGTCAAATTGGACCTTTGTGCCCCGCCCCGCTCTACATATATATTTTTTATTAAATTTACTTTAATTCATCGAATGTTACTTGAAACTTTTCAAACAGCAGGTTAAAAAAGAAATACTCAATTCATTTTCTATCTATCCTCGCAGAAATTTGAAAATTTTGTATAAGCTGAGTAGTATTATTTACAATTATAAATCCAGAATCCAAAAAGAATCTGAAAAACTCTGAGATCAATAAGTCGAAAGACCAAAAAAAAACTTGGATGGATTATACTATGTTTTCCATAGAAAGTGTATAAAACTTCCAGATTGATTGTATTGACAAAATATAGACAAACTAATGGGGTTTATTGTTTGTATAATACCTTATTGTATATAGCATTTCATTCAAACAACACATCCTTATACATCTAAAGTATTAATATTTTTGATTCTCTAGAAATTGTTTAGCAAAACAACGTTTGCTGGGTCAGCTAGTATATATATATATATATATATATATATATATATAGTGTACAAAAATACTTGGGTTAGTTGGCCCGTACAGGAGTCACTCCTGCGAAAATGTGATACTTTATGCGTATTAAAACAAATGAACACATCGGATAAATAACCTAAAACGGCTACCACATGGGAGTAAATTCTATATATGTAATTAACTTCATAATTATTATAGTACAGCATATAAATTCAATTGAGTAATAAATATAGCTATTCTATTATTGGGATGAATCGTCATAGATCAATAATATGATAATGGCTTGATATAGAAGCCAGTTTATTAGTTTTCAAAATCAGATACGATAGAATTAATTTAATTAATTATGCGGTTAGGATACATTACATAAATAATAATTTGCTAACATAGCAAGTCTAGCGGAAATATCATTACTGAGCTAAATTAAACCACAAAATCATACGTATTAATTAATATTTTCAGAAATCATGTAATATATTTGTTATTGATCATATTAATTTTTAAACTACTGATGTATGGCATTGTGCCTTAAGGCAAATTGCTGGAAATTCCCATATCGTAACGAAATGTGCGAGCAATATTAAATGTTTTTAAATAGATTATTATAAATACTGTAATATTGTATATTATTTATACGAATTATATAAACTGAATCACAAAGTCAAAAATATTTATTTCAAGTGTATAAGTTAATATATAAATTAATAGTTAGTATATAAATTGAAATCTCAATTATCGATATGTGATATTCATATTTCGAAAAAAATTGAATGAAGAACTTTTTTCCCAATAGCAATTGTTTTTCAACACAAGCAAAAAGTTGTTTGAATCAATCAATTTGAATGCTTATTTCTCTCAAAAACTGCAATTTTTTGCATATTAGCTCTGTATCTTCGAAATGGCTTGGTCTGCCTTTTTTAAATATTTTTTGTATATTGAAAATAATTCAGATTTTAATTTTAATTCTGACTAAAGTTTTAATAAACTTTAAACAAATAATTTCGACTTTGCAATTCAATTTATATAATTCTTATAAATATTCGACAACTTTACAATATTTATAATAATCTATTTGAAAACATTAAATATTACTCGAACATTTGGTTACGGTGCGGAAAGTTACAGCAATTTGCCTTAAGGCACGTGGTGTACACTAGTTAGTAAATATTTTCAATCGCTCAATATTACTTTTGTAATTTAATAAACCTCACAAGTTTAATGTGCAAGTACTATTTATTGAATTCCACATATTCTATAAATTATGAAGTTCAATTGTGAAGACAATAAGATAAAAAAAAAGTAATTATGATATTAATCTTTGTTTAGAAATGTTAGATATTTGTAATTAATATATTATTTGAAAGATATTTTTAATTAATTTGTAGTAACTTCATAGAATTCAAAAGTTTATAAAAATAATCTATACTAATACTTTATTTTTCATACATATAGCATAAGCTATATTCTATACCAAATAATTATAAAATGATAACTAATTTATTATTATTGAGAGACTCAAATTTTAATTTCAAATTGAATTCAATTTTTAATAAACGTTTAAGTTTTAGATCCTTAGTTATACTTTATTTTTTACGCAAATCTATCAAAATCACCCTTCTAATAAAAATATAAATTCTTAAAGATAAATGTCATGTCATCACATAAAAATAAACACATGCATACAATATGTTATTAGAATAAATTTTATTTGTTTAATATTTTTTACTATAAATATTAAGATCATATCAAACATTACTTGAGTATAGGTATACATTCCCGTCGCATTCTTGTCAGATAATGTTCAAGTTGACCTCGTGTACCAAAATGATATCCAATATATCGCATTATGTTAGAACACGTACGTATCAGTACGGGTCGGAAAACTATTGTGAACTATATATTTCTATTATCCATGACCTGGACTTAACACAAAAGTCGTATACATTGAACGCATACGTGTAAGCAGAATGAGACTACTATCCAAGACAAAATAGCAGTATAATAATCCTCGCTTGAAGATGTACACTGAATACTTAAACAGCAAAACAACACAAGTCGCAGACCCACTTACTATAGACTTGAGTCAACATATAACTTCGACTCGACAAACATACAGGCGTAATTTAAATTCTACGCAAAGACCGCTCTAAAAGTGAGTTTGATATATTACAGCGACATTTAGAAAGAAGTTAAAAATCGTAGATATTATTAGTATAAATGATATGGAATGAAATTTAGTACCGGTCATAAATTTATTACCAAATCACCATTAAATCAGTGATATAAATATTTAAGTTACTGAATTTAATATATGCAATCATAATTATTGGTCCAGAATTGAAATTGATTTGGGAAGCTAGTTGTTTAAAAATATTGTTTTCAGTTCATGAAAATGCATTCAGATTTTATTTATTTATTTAAATTTAATTGTAGGGGGACTGGATACGGTTGTAAAAGGGTGACAGTTGTCATAGAGCTAAATCATACTGATTTTGATTTAGGGCCCAAAAGGAGAAAGATAAAGAATGATTGTTTATGGCTTTGAGTCATTGCCTTTCATTAATATGATATGAATTGTTTTTAAAGAGTCAAAAGTAAGTTTTTATGTTCAATTTTTTTCAATAATAACCGTTATAATTGTGTACAGATTAACAACTTCCTTGTTATTTAGCTGTGAATTTGCAATTATTTACCAGCAATTCGTTTTTGCTCAGGTAAATTATTGTAGCTCAGTCATAATTATGATTTGTTTTCGAAAGTATGCGATGGGTACGATTGTGACAAATTTTGGGGTACGGTTGTATCATGTATTTTTGTTTCTTTTTTGGTTCAAAAATATATAAAAAAATCTTAACTGAGACAAAATACGACAGAGAAAGAAGCAGGAATATTCAATACAAAAAAAATCATTTTACAAAAAATGCATGTTAACTTTCAATAAAAAATTATGTTGAATGTTGAATTATGGTTATATTTAATTCATAAGCTTTGTTTAAATGTTTATGTTTTATTACGTTTCGAGTTATTGTTATTAACGACAATAAAGTCGTCGTTAACCATTTTGGTATTCAAAGCTATTGTTTTTAACCTGTTTTTATGCCTATCATAAACATTTCAGAGGATGAAGTTTTTTCTTGTATAAATTGTTTTTGTAACTAATTTATCTAAGGACAATATTTAGGTATTTCCACGTGGATAAATGTTCAAGTTTTAATTTAATTTTCTCCCAGCTAAGTGGTAAATTAACAAAATCATGGCTGATCAAAAAAGTGACAACCGTACCTAGATTCTTCCACATCAAAATATATTGTATTACAAAAATATATTATATTTGCGTTTTACAAACACTTAAATTATATAATTTCTGGATAAACTATACTAACATACTTCTGATGTTTATTTTATTTCCAGAATGTCTATGAGACCTAGAAAATAAGGTTAACACTCAGAGTCTGGATTGTACCGTTGTCAGTCACTACCTTTGTCAAACACCAAAATCTGACATTCAAAATAAAAGTTTGGCAAGATAATAAACCTACATCACTTCGAAGTTACTTTTCGTAAAGTCTTGTTAAAAACCGTTATGTCAGAACGCATCAATCAAATTAAAATATATTCTAATTTCAATCTGATCTATTTTTGTTGAAGTTTATTGAATATATATAACAAAAACGTTCATATAACTAACTGATATAGGGGAAAGTTCCCTAGTGGCGGACACCTAAGGTTATTTATAAACATATCAAAAAATATTTTACGAAATGTTTATTAGATTATGATTTATGTTAGATAATAAAGTTAGAAATTTAACTAAATTAACAAAACTGCAATGATTGCTAAAAAATAATTAATACTATAAATCAAACTTTGGTATCAAAAAATATGATTTTAAACAGTGGCACCTAGTACCGGACATTTCAAAATAACCTGCATTGATCACACATGTAGCTATCTCCACACTCTGGAATGTCTGCAAATGTGTGTTTGACGAATATTCTTGGATATTGCAAAAAATCACTATTCATCCACCCTTTTGGGTGGGCCACACTGAAGCTCTCAGCTGGAGCATTTATCATAAGATTTTCATTCTTTGATTAGGAAATACGAAAAATGGGGGTAAGTAATAACCCTTAGAACTCTTACAGAACAAAATTAAATAATTAAAATAAATTACGTCA
This sequence comes from Ctenocephalides felis, assembly GCF_003426905.1. NCBI lineage: Eukaryota > Metazoa > Arthropoda > Insecta > Siphonaptera > Pulicidae > Ctenocephalides > Ctenocephalides felis. The sequence continues at coordinate 3,679,350 of NW_020539726.1, read as the reverse complement.
ACTCTCACAAGAAATATCAATATGTTTACTGTCCGGCGCTAAGGGATGATTTAGTGTCCGGTGCTAAGGGACAGGCATGTTCGCTCATTTGGTGGTACCTACTAAAATTGTTCAAACTATCTAATTATATTCTACACTCAAATAGAAATGCCACTCAAATATAAATGCATAAATACACTAGAATTAATTCCATTGATATTTAGGTGACGCCGTGATTTTGCGCCTAAAACAGCAAAAGGTTGCTCCCGCCGTGGCCGTGTGCGTCACAGGTGAGTCTTGGCATGTTATTCTGCACCTGTGTGCACCCCGCGTCCCTTTCACTTGTACTTTGATATAAAAAGATTCATACTCGCTTAAATAATACGTGTTAAATAGAGTGTCTGGAATTAGGTGCTGTCCGGCGTTACGGGACTTCCTCCTATGTATAATTAGGCCTGGTCATTCGAAGGGTGTAGGTTCAAATCCCACGCTATCTATGGTCAAATCGATGAATTTTCCTTGTGGCACAGTGGTAGAAGCCTGGTCATTTTGACTACATGCTTTGACACCCACCGTGGTCAGCATAATATAAAGCAGTATCAATTTTCATTTAAAATTATGTTTCCATGATTCATCTGTATTAAGTAAACAATAAAACATATCAAATTTAGATAGGACGACGGTTGAATCCTAATGTAATATTACTTACCGGCAGGGTAAGTTATAGTAATCGCAAAAAATCGAAAATAAAACTACTAGCATGTCTTTACGTTCCAGAAGTATCTAAACATTTTAGCATATCTTAGAAAAAAAAAGATAAATGTGTGTGTGTGTGTGCTTGGATACAATTTTTCGTCTACCATATCGGAAGCACGGATTAACCGATTTGAATGATATAGAAGAAACATTAGATTCGTGTTGACAGGGAGATGTGTTGATCAGTTTTTAGCAATAGCAGATCCATCCGTTCCGAAAACGCGGTTTAAAAGGTCAAAAGCATCGAGTTTTTGAGAGTACAGCACGATTAAAATGATTCAAAAAACAACATTTCATTCGTATTGATTGAGTAAATAATTTATTACATTGTTGATAAAGCAGGCCAAGTAATTTTGCAAAATTAGCAGCTTCTGAAAGAATAGCGCATCCGATTAGAGTGACTGAAAAAGCATATTACTTGTGTCGACAGTGTTTATTAACTTCCCGTAGGGCAAGTTATAGTAATCGCAAAAAATCGAAAATGAAAATTTTTATATATCTTTACGTTTCAGAGGTGAATATATCTGAATATTTTGGCATATCTCAGAAAAAATGAATGAATGTGTGTGTGTGTATGTGCGTGTGCGTGTATGTGTGTGTGTGTGCGGATACACATTTTCGTCGACGATTTCGGGAACACCGATCAACCGATTTGAATAATTCAAAAAGCATTCGATTCGTATTGATAAGGAGACGTGTTGATTAGTTTTTGGCGAAGGCAGGTCTAGCCGTTCCAAAGATACGGGGCAAAAAGTGCCAAAACTGGTAACTCAGTTTTTAAAAGAACGGAGCGTCCGATTTTAATAAATTCAAAAAACATTTTACTTGTATTGACAAGATGAAGATCAAATTTTCATGAAGGCAGGTCTAGCGGTAACAAACAAAGTAAAAACAAATGCCATTTGGCGGTCAAAAATGATCATTAGACATATGCACATCAAATTATCAGATATTTTATAAAGATTTTAACAATAAGTATAAATTTTGTTTACATTCCTATGGGTTCTGTACCAATGGTCATCCAATATTTTTACTTCCAAATGTTTAATGACTGTAAGTTCTAGCTATATATCTTAAGGCACAATTCAATGCACAACTAGTTTGTTCGCTGAACTTTGTATTTCAGTTCAGTTTTATGATTTCGGAATTGTTTCGTTTATCCGAATAGAAAAAATAACAGTTGCAATCCAGAACTGGAAAAACTTAACAGAAACAATAGTTCCATATAATTATAGCATTTCTTTTTGGGTTATTTGTACAAAATGCACTCATTACCGCGGAGCATTGCATCTCAGCATCATTTACTTTTCTGCTCCGCGTGCCTATGCTCGTCGCGTCAGCCGCGCGTTTCTCTTACACATGTGAGTCACGTGTAAAGCGGGCAATTACGTCACGCGGAGCACAAGATGGCGCCGCAGCAGTTACTATATGACGTCACGTACTCTGAACTCTGCTGCTCTCGAGAGCAGATCGCAAGAAATGATAATTAGTGTACTGAATAGCTCGCGAGCGACTTGAAAGGATATCGGAAGAGCAGCAAGTAAAAAGTTTAAATAGAAACACGAGATGCTAGCAGGGAATATAGAGCAATAAGTTTAGTAAACAGTTGACTCACTCCAATCCGGAAACGAGTTTGGAATTTTTGAACGATAAATTGGATAACGTACTCTTTATAAAATTATAAATATCTACCTTGACAATAAGTTAAAGTTATAAGAACGCTGAAAATTTGGCTGGAATATAATGGTAAAATTTGATGTATTATAGAATTTGGAAATACAGCAATAAGGAAGTCGATTCAGATTCAGAAGAAACATTACCAAAAATTACGCTGTACATTTATAAAAACACATTTGAAAGAACTTATAATTTATCGCAATATGCATTCAATTTAGTATAATGTGAAGCTAAAAATTGTAATTGTTATCAGGACTGCATACACCAATTTTTGTCTATCTGAAAAAAAACGTGTAACTTGAAAATAACCTCCTATGGTGAAAATGTTTAAAACGTGCAAAACATGTGTTAATGAAAAATTCACAATAGATAAAAAAGAAAACCAGATTATAGTTCAGTTGTAATTTTTTGTAAATATCAAAATTTTAGTTTATAATCTTTAAAATCATACTGCACACATTAAATTCTGAAAGCCACTCTCTATGTGATCAATCGGCCCGAAAACGTGGACGAAAAATTGTATCCATACATACATACACACACACACACATCCTTTTTTTCTGAGGTATGCCAAAATGTTCAGAAACCTTCAAAACGTCGAGAAATGTAAAAATTTTCAATTTCGATTTTCGGCTCGTTACAATAACTTACCCTACGGGAAGTTAAAAAACCATGTAGTGTAAAATGATAGATAATTAAAATAGTGTTGCGCTGACGCTGTCTACTGAACTATAAATAAAATTTATTTAATTAAAATGACATAAATCTGCTAGAGTGCGAATATAAAAGTCACATTATTTCTGAGTTTCCGGGCTGCTCTACTTTAGCCGTCGTAGCTCCTTCGCGCATTGTGTTGTGTACGCAGAGCGTTAAGTAATTTGATGTCTACAGCGATAAATCATTGCGCTTAGATTTACGGCAACGGTCTCGCCTTCGCCTCGGTGATATATGCAACCGTGAATGAATTATTTTTATGATAATTAATGAACAATTCATTCTTGATATTTTATACTCGATTTGGCAAAAACAAATCCTTCAAGGGGTGAATTACAGTAAATTAAATTTTGTCAAATATTATATATTTTTCAGATTTTGTTTAAATTATTAACATTGTTGTTAAAATTATTGCCATTCATAAATACAACTAAATATACGTTACGAAACAAACAAATTTTGATAAAAAGTGATAGAAATCAATTTCGACCAATTAATTTAGTATGCATTTAGTAAATTACTATTTACTATTTACTTTTTTGTAGTATAATCGAAACATAACGTTTCATTAACATAAACGTAAATTAATGTATAATATAATAATGTATGACGCTTTATATAATTTTTACGATAGAGTGGGACACAAAAGTCCAAATTGACTTTGAGCAAATATGACATGTTATATGACTATGTGACTGTGTTGAGTAAGCTTCCTAGCTAATTCATCATTGTTGAAATATGCTTTTTTACTGTTTTTCCAAAAAAGTCTTTGTGAAATAACAGCTACATTATTCAACCAATTCAAAATAAAAATTTCATGGGAACCATTATCACAGACATAACGCTGTATATAACCTTGATCTAGTATTTCGTCAGATTCATCAGCAAGTTCGAATAACTAGTTATTTAATTCACCTCCTATAAAATTATTTTTTTTATGATTTTATTACTATTTGCTTTTTGTTTACACCTTTGCCAGGATAAACCTTCAGTTAGTCCTCTTTACCCCACCCACGTGTGAGAATATTATTAAAACGTTTATTACATCTTCATATATATGAAAATGGAGCTCCTGATCAAATGATTCGGGAAAACTGGAAAACAGCTAATCCGATTTGGCCAGTCTTAGTCTTGAAAAATTTATGCCAATCCAGAGATGGTCGGAAAGGTGAGATATTACTCCAAAATGGCGTAGAAGCTTTATATTTTTAATTTGAAAATTTTTGTAGAAGCGTAATTTAAATAAAACAATGGACGGTGCTGATACGTAAATGTCAAACGTTTTTGACAGATGATGTTCAATTACGTTATGATTAAATTGTAGTAAGTAGTTTTGTTCGTAGTTTTATTTATATACAAAAACCTTAGTAAACGGGCCGCAAGTGTTACTTGAGACTCAAAATATCAACTTTTTTGAAATGTTAATATGAAAATTCACTTTTTGGCATATTTTTCTCAGACACGGTGCTCTGAAAAATCTCATTTGTATATTTATATACTCATTTTCTAGGTTATATTATTTTTTATTAATGTTATTAAACCCTAAATTTGGTATCGATCAAATGGACATTTTGTCAAATTACATTTTCCCAGTCATAATTTCCCAGAATTTATCGAAGAATAGATAGTAATGTATGAAGGTCCGGGGTTAAAAAGGTCCACTACCGATGTGTCAAAAATCAGTAAAGTTAAGTATTGTTTAACAACAATATATGAAAGTAGAGAAAAAAAGAGGTATAACCAGCTATAACCTTGATTTGAAAACGGTAATCTTTGGAATGTGGGAGATAAACGGTAATCTTTGAAAATCCATAATAAAAGTAAATTCTTACGTTGGTAGTTTTTAAACATTAGTTGGTTAGTTGGTTGTTTTTAGCATAAATGTAATTATTTTGTAAAAACCTTTAAAACTATAATAAGGCTTTAAACATTTTTGCCACCTGCCCGTTTCAAGTTACCCCGCCTATAAGGTAAAAAGGTCTAGGTAACAAATTTTTGAAAGACATAAAAAAAGCACATTTCTACAATGATAATTGTTCGTTTGATATGTGTTATTTGTTGTGATATAATTGTTATGGTTTTCACAATATAGTTTATATTTGCTCAAAGTCAAATTGGACCTTTGTGCCTCGCCCTGCTTTACTTTATATTCTTTTTATTAAATACTTTCTTCTTTTTATTAGTATTTTATTATATACTTTTTATTGAATTTACTTTAATTCATCGAATGTTACTTGAAACTTTTCAAAAAAACAGGTCAAAAAAGAAATACTCAATTCATTTTCTGTCTCTCCTCGCAAAAATTTGAAAATTTTGTATAAGCTCAGTAGTATTATTTACAATTATACACTAAATCTAGAATCCAAAAAGAATGTGAAAAACTTGAAACGTAATTAATAGGTCGAAAGACCAAAAAAGACTTGGATTGTATTGACATTTTGTCAATAGACAAACTAATGGTGTCCATTGTTTTTATAATACTTCAATGTACATAGCATTCAAACAACACATCCTTATACACAAAGTATTAATATTTCTGATTCTCTAGAAATTGTTTAGAATATACCTTACTTAGCAAAACAACGTTTGCCGGGTCAGCTAATATTTTATAAACTAACAAGGTCTGGATCACGAATTAGATTGGTCCACGCTTTTGTCTTTAATAAAAAGTTTGTTAATTTGACATGTTGGCCGCTATAATTTTGTTCGTGTTTCTTTTGCAATGTAGTCAAAGTCCTCCATATATGCATATAATAAATATAAACTAAAGCACGAAATAAATTTAATGCTTAATAAAGTAGTTTCGCAATAGCTCGTTGCTACAAATTTACCGCTACATAGACTAATGATGAATTACTAAATTACAAAAACAATATTTCTTGCCTGTTGTGCTTTCGGTCTCTCGTATATTCGCAAACAGTACATTTGTTGTACATAAACTTACATCGTCCATTGGGTCCGTCGTGGTAGCCGCCCGCTATTATGCCAGCGCTACACGGCCGTACTGTTGACTTATTATTTGCATGCATGCTAAGGTTGGGCTCGCAGGCGCCATCCGAGTGCGCCGCCCGCGAATGTATTATTGCTAAAGTGAGATTTATAATGTTTCCAGGTATGTTATGGGGAATGTTTCCATTAGTACGAGTGAAAATATGAGTTGTATGTTTCTAAGCCGCGTGTTCCATATATTACAAACTGCTGTAACACCCAATTACTGATTAAGATATGATGGGGAGGAATACATACGAGGAGGGCAATAACGGCATAATAATGTCAAAACTTCTCTCGGAGATGAAAGGTGGCAGATGTGTATTTATAGATAACGAATGCCAAAAGTCAGTTTCAAAAATCATACTTAATTATTAGGCTTTGTCAAATGTATACTGTAGCTGGATCTCTACAGATCGCTGTTACCCTATTTTATCCAAAATATGTTTTTTGAAGTACGACCCGTACCGTGAGTTCAACTTTTTAAATGCTTTAAATTTTTTGAAAATTTTGAACTTTTTCAAAACAATCGCGCTGCGTAGCTAATTCAGAAACGAAATATCAAAGCGAATAACTTCGCTTTTTAGTCTAACGCTTAAACATTACAAATTTGTGGCACGAAATCCACTGAAATCTAAACCACATTTGTACTTATTATTAAAATCTCTATAAAATATTTGAGCAGTCGAACGTTTTTTGAATCATTCTAATCGAACGATCCGTTCTCTCAAAAGTGTCATTTTTGACACGTTTTACCTTGTATCTTCAAAACGGCTGGACCTCCCTTTGCCAGAAACTAATCAGCATGTCTCACCATTAATAGCAATCGAATTTTTTTTGAATCATTCAAATCGGTTGATCCGTGCTCTCAAAATCGTAAACGAAAAATTGTATCCAAGCATACACACATACATACTACGTACACACACATACATTCATTTTTTTCTAAGAAGCATTTGAAGTGTGAGAAATTAAGAATTTTCTTTTTCGATTTTTTTTACGATAACTCTATTTTGCCTTACGAGAAGTTAACAATATTGTTCTCTTAACAATTACTTATAATGTAAATTTATGTTAGTGATCAAATAGCTATATGTAATAAAAAAAACAATTTAACAAAATCATTTTGTTCATTAATAGTATATGAAAAATAATCATCGTAGGTATAAATTCAGTCGATGAAAATAGGCTTGATAATTTTTTTAAGTGAATAATAGAATTATTAGTAAAAGTAGAAGTTACATTTACACTGAAAAAAATTATGTTAGGTGCACTCATAATTCGTCTTTTAATTGCTAATTTACTAGATATATACTACACTACAATACGTACAATCATTTATATAATTCTTATAATCTTTATCCAATATGTTGTATTTTGAAACACTAATTTAAGCAAAGCACAAATTTGTTATATTCCGAAGTCAATGAATGGTATTGTATTATTTTGAATTTCGAGTAATCAATATTTTTTATAAACTAAAAATAATAAAATAATGATATATTTTTTGCTTGGCGTATGATTTACTAAATGACTAATTTTTAAAGTAAGTATTTAAAATATTTTTCGCTTTCATACAGTACAGTAAAACTGCAACAAATTAAAACAAATCTTTATATCTTTATGCCCATATATATTATTTCATACGTATACAATACAGTGTTATATAATATATTAATATTTTTCTATTCACTTCCCGTAGGGTAAGTTATTGTAATGGGCCGAAAATCGGAATTGGAAATTTTTACATTTCTCGACGTTTTGAAGGTTTCTGAACATTTTGGCATACTTGAGAAAAAATGGATGTGTGTGTGTGTGTATGTATGTATGGATACAAATTTTCGTCCACGTTTTCGGGCGTACGGATCAACCGATTTGAATGGTTTAAAAAACATTCGATTTCTATTGACAAGGAGATGTGCTGATTAGTTTTTGGTAGAGGCAGGTCTAGCAGTTATGGAGATAACGAGCAAAGAGTGCAGAAAATAGAAATCGAGTTTTTGAGAGAACGGAGCATCCGATTTGAATGATCTAAAAAACATTCAATTAGTAATGATTGGGAGAAGGGGTTATTAGTTTTTCGCAAAGGCAGGCCCAGCCATTTTGGAGATACAGAGCTAAATGTACAAAAAATGGAAGTTTTTGAGAGAACTAAACGTCCGATTCAATTGATTCAAAGAACTTTCTACTTGTCTTAACAAAATAATTGATTTTGCAAAAAAAAAATTGTCCATTTTTTTTTTTTTAATTTTTTGTGTATCGAAAATAATTCAGATTTTATTTTCAATTCTGACTATAGTTCTAATATACTTTAAACAAAAAACTTCAACTCTGCAATTCAGTTTATATAATTCTTATAAATATTAAACAATGTTACAATATTTATAATAATCTATTTGAAAACATTCAGTATTCCTCGAACATTTCGTTACGGTACGGGAAGTTCCAGCAATTTACCTTAAGGCACGATGCCACCCACCCCACTAGTTGTAATATTAATTGAAATCGCCAATAAAGGCATTTTCAAGTGTACATAATTCCACTTACGTAAGATACAATTTATCATTCGATACCGACAGAGTCACCTAGCAGAGGAAGACCGTATCTGCAAAAACTACCCTTAAAGAAATAAATATAGGGTTGAAACCATGGTTTGCGTTCTGGATAACATGAAACTAAAGCCAATGTATTTTCATTACAGATCACGCTACGATCTTTGAAAACATTAATTCTCATTATGAATTAATATTCTATAAAATTTATTTTAAAAATCAAAGTATCTAATGAACAATATTAATGTACTCAATATCGTCCAATTAAAAATAATAAATCATAACTAAAACCGTAATCGAAGTTTTTTCTAATTTTTTTTAAATAAAATATTTCTAAATAAAAACTGATGAAAAGTAGAAAATAAACATATTTGCAACCCAGTGATACAAGGCAGTGTGTTGTAGGATAACTTACCAAATGTTTTCGTTCTAATACAAGTTCGGAAATAATAATCACAAAGCATTGAAATTTGCAACTTACGTTACGTAATATTTCGAACATTATCAATATTTTTTGAAATCATTAATGAATGACGCATTGATGTTTAAAGTTTTAAGTAGTCATGTTTAATTATGAAAAGCTTATAAATAATTTTAGGTACTACAAGTACAAGTATCGAGTAGATTGTACGGAGTTAGTTATTCTTGAGTTTAGAAATATATAAAAAACACTAAAATACTTCTTAATAATTTGACCTATATGTATATTTTGTACACTATCTACATTAAAACTATCATAACCTTATATGAACAGAATAGTAGAATCATTTATTGAAGTGATTCTCTAAATATTAATGTAATATTTATCAGATTAGTTTATATGTGTGTGTATGTGTGCGAGTAAATGACATAAGCCAAATAGCTCATAAAATTGTTATGTATTCTGATTGCTATTGAAAATAAAATTTAAAAAAAAATTACTTTCAACATATTATATGAAAATACTATTAAACTTTTTTCATATTGATGGAAGGCGACCTACATTAATATTAATCGGTCTTAATTAACTAATAATAAAAAAATTAATTATTGGATTTCAAAGATGTGTGTTGGGACTAATTTAATCCTGTACAACTAGCACTTCATAAACTAGGAGCTATTGGATTATTAATATAAGAGCAGATTTAAACTATTAAGTTATCACCTTGTTCAAAACTTAAATTAAAAAATATATTGTCAAAGCATAGTTGCAAATTAATTAAGTATAATCGTCAGCTTATGACTGAATTCAAATTTAACTTGAAGTGTAATTCAATTTCTCTATAACGGAAGCAAATCAGATAGTTTGCAAGATAAGTAAACATTTCATTACAAATTATTCTTAAACTATTTTGTTATTGTTACTGAAAGATTCAGAGGAAATATCCAACAAAATATTTGTCTGAATTCTTTAAATGCTTAATTCTAAATTACTTAAATTTACATATGCTTATGCAATATAAAATCACAAAAAATAATAGGTTTCTGTATTTCATTTGATAGAAGTCTAAATCCCTATTTTGTCCACTATTTACTTTTAACATATTATATGAAAATACCAGTAAACTTTTTTCATATTGATGGAAGGCGATCTGCATTAATATTAATCAGCCTTCACTTAACTAATAATAAAAAAATTAATTATTGGATTTCAAAGATGTATATTGGGACAAATTTAATCCTGTACAACATACACTTTATTAACTAGGAAGCAATTGGATCATTAATATAAGAGCAGATTTAAACTATAAAGTTATCACCTTGTTCAAAACTTAATTAAATTAGAAAATATATTGCCAAAGCATAGTTGCGAGTTAATTAAGTATAATCGTCAGCTTATGATCAAATTCAAATTTAATTTGAAGTGTAATTCAATTTCTCTATAACGGAAGCATATCAGACAGTTTGCACGATAAGTAAGCATTCCATTAAAATTTATTCCTAAACTATTTTTTTATTCTTGCAGAAAGATTTTTTGCAATTTGAGACCTGATTCAGAGGAAGTATCCAACAAAATATGTATATGAGTTCCCTAAATGTTTAATTCTAAATTACTTAAATTTGCAGATGCTTACGCAATATAAAATAAAAAAATAATAATCTTCTGTATTTTATTTGATAGAAATCTAATTCCCTTACTATTTGGTCAGAAACAAATAAAACAATTTATATCAGTACTTACTAGATAACAAAAGCATATCGGATTTCCTATATTTAGAACTGCACAAATCAAGATTCCTCCAGCTTTCTTAGTTACCCAAAGCCGCATATAACTAAGCTAACAAGACCACTAAGTCAATTACTAACGCCGAATATAGCCGTAGAATTGAGAACTTCATTCATTAACTTTGTTATAAAGACCCAAAGTTAGGAATCGGTCTTGTTATTATGGCTCCTCTATAGCACTCATTACCTCTACATAGCATTCATTACAAGTTTCAATTGGTCTGATTTCATCAATATATTTGTAATAACTTCCAAGTAACTTTGTTATTAATTTGGTAACTTTGTGCCGGTATTGATTCCAAAGGATTTTATTCAAAGCCAATCAAATCAAATTTTAAAATTAAGGAATTTGTCAATGTCTCAGGTAATACCAATAACCAGTATTAGTTAATAATGAAGGATAAGTTTATATCTGTATTTGTCATTATTGTGCTCCAGTAATATTTGCATTTTTCAGGACAATAATGTTAAAAAATATTAAATGTGTGAGTATTGAATTTAATAGAAATTCAAATACACATGCTACTCATCATTTTGCAGAAAACTATTTAATTTCATTAATTACTAAGTAATAAGTTTTTAGCACTTTTTTATGAATTCATATAGTTTCTGTAATAATGTTTCAAATATATTTATTGTTTATATACGTCTTCTTCTTATTTTCTTAAAGATATTATAATATTATTAAAAATTTATTTGATATAGATCTTGGATTATACAAATATTATCTTAAGAATCTGTGAATTTTTTAAAATTTGGAATAGATGTTAATAAAATTGATATTGTTAATAAAAATCAAATCCGGTTGTTAATAATATTTCGATTTAACTTTTGTCAAGCAATTAATGTCAAGATACTTCATATGTGTTTTTAAGGTATTGATTTATAAAACTTATTTGTTTCTAATTTTGGTAATAATAATATAAGTGGTGAGGATCACTTTGATTAATTTGATATTGAGTGGACTGTAAATTATAAATATTTCATCACCATAAGAAGATGTGAATAAAACCACTATTTAATTTATGACATATATTGAACTACGCTCTACAACCTTCTTCTCTTATTACATTTGCTAGACTCCCTTATTATTATATGTTACAGGTATTTATATTCATATAATTGTACCCCCTACCCCGAAGGGTCCCAGGTTAAATAAAAGCCCTGGTCAAATCTTGACCATACTGCCGGCCCTGCATTATAATTAATGCTGAACAATTGATTAAATATTACAAAAATATGAATTCTTATTATCTAATATCTTTTACCCTGTAACTTATTATCTATCATTTTATTATATATTTCTTAATTAGTAATTAGTAGAACATATATCAAAAGTAAAATTAACATTAAAATTGAACTATAAAAATTACAAATAATACATTTTAGTCAAATCGTCTAAACATACATGTGTAAGTGTATCAAAGAATACGATTAAAATGAACTCTGAATTATAAAAATATAATCATTTAGTTGAGATTATCCAAACATATATGCATAGGTATATCAGTAAATACATCAGTTTTATAACCATTACATGATACATTAGTTAACAATATTAATATCACCTGTAAAATCTATCAAGACATATTTTTGATTCCGTAGATGGCGACATTGTAACTGTCGGCTCTTAATTATAATTAAATGCAGACGTAAATCAAAATTGAAAATGTATTATTATTCTTAGTGACATCACTGTTAACAAGTCAGTTAATTATTACGCAATACATCAGTTAACGCGTCTTATAATAAAAAATAGACCACGTGATAGATTGAAGCGACTTGTTACATCTTCATAAACGCGAGTGATCGGTTTGTTGTATAAAAGCTAGTAAAACCGAATTTAATATTCCGACTTCTATCCGTTTGTCTCATGTCGCAAACAATGTTGCAATCATTAATAAATATTACGTACAATGTAATTACTCTACTGAGACTACTACTTACTTCTTTAAAACTAAATTGGTATAGCCCAATTGCGCAATGCATCTGCCGCCAAACGAAAGTTAAGATCCTTGTCAAAAGTTAAATGTTTATACGTGTATGTGCAAGAAATGGTGCACAAACAGTTCCATAATTACAGGATTCAAAATATTTTAATTTTTTATCGGGGCTTCTGCACCGCCAATTCTTGTTTCGCGAAAGTTTTTTTGAAAAGAATGGTTCACACGTTTCTTTGTGTGTCGATAATTTATGTAACTTTTCAACGCGTGTAACTTTACCATGTTTAGTGAGAGATTCTGTGACGGATATATGATTATTATTTGCCTTGCTATTGATTATATTTGACTCATATCTACCCGTTAGTGTCCAGCCGAATACCGTGTTTTGTAAAATAGGCTTAGCGGGTCCTAGAATAATTCTTTCGTTACCGAGAATTTCGAAAAACGTATCAACACCTATCAGCATATCTATTTCGCGAGGTATATCGAAGTTTGGATCCGAAAGAATTAATCCAATTGGCAGATTTAGTTTAGAAATTTGAATTTGCTGCGCAGGTAGTGGACTCGATATTTTCTCGAGCACAAATGCATTAATTTTTTTTACAAATGTGTTATCTACATTCAATATTTCTAAGTTTATAAAATTATTTGATTGCGTTGAAATCCCATCAACACCGTGCAGTTTAAGGCTAGTTGATTGAGATTTTACGCCCAATTTTTTAAATAGCGATTTTGATATTATATTAATTTCCGAACCTGAATCCAATATTGCTCGAATTTTAACACGGCTTCCTTTATTACTTTTCGCAAACAAATTTACTGTAGGTAAAAGTGCACCCCCCGTCGCGAGATTTGTATTCATAATCATATTAGACGTATTGCTAGCATTGTCGGGTTTGTCTATACCTGGCCGATTAATATTTATTTGCTTATCTTTATGGAGCAAACTATGATGTTTCTGAGAACATATCCCACATCTATACCTTTTAAAGCATTTATGTCGTAAATGTCCTCTTTGCAAACAATTAGAACATAATCCGTTGCCGCTAATAAAATTCTCCCGATCAAAAAATGTCATAGAAAGAAATTTGGAGCAATTTACTAAATAATGATTATTATTGCATAAAGCGCATGTATTGTTAACATTATTCGATCGGGACAATAAGGATTTCCTCTCTGTAAAGTTGTATTTATTTAAGGTATTTAAATTTATTCCTTGTGATATTTCCAATGCCGTTCTTTGTTGGTCTAAAAACGTGAAAATTTCCAACACCGTCGGTAACTGTTTTTGGCATCTGCAACTATTAAATTTAACCCTAGTACTTATGTCAAATTTATTCAATAATAAAAAGGCTAACAACTGATCCCAATTATCAACATTAGTATTAATAGCCTTAAGCGAATTAATAATTTGCTGAGCGTTATTAGAAAAAGATTTTATGTTTGATGAATTTAATTTAGACAGTGAAGGTAAATCTGTTAATGCTTGTAAATAGGAATAAGTAATTAGGCAAACATTCTCAAATTTCGCGCACAATAAATCTAACGCTATCTGGTAATTACTGTCACTCAACTGCAAATTATTAATTGCTTCTGCGGCTTCTCCGATCAAATGTCCTTTTAAATAATAAAATTTCTGTACGTTAGACAAACTATTATTATTGTGAATAGTTGCATAAAATAATTCTTTAAACCCTACCCAATTTTTGTACGATCCGTCAAATTTTGGTATCGAAATGTCGGGCAACTTTATTTCCGGTTCGCTATCTACATTTTTCTTATTAACGGGCTCTGAAATTGTGCTTAACAAACGTTCTAATTTAAAGATTACCTCTATATATAAATCATCGATCACTTGCGCTTCTGAAGTGTGCTCATCAGATAATTCATTAATTAAATCTTGTATATTTTCAAAATTAAAATAATCTTTTTCATGCCGCGTTTTTAAAACGTTTAATAAATTTGTAGGCTCTCCTTGAAGATCCCTACTCAAGGTTTTTTCAAATTTAATTTTAATATTTTGGCGTTTAGATAATAACTTTTTTAATTCTGCCATTTTGATTAAATATCACGAAAACTCGAAAAATATTAAAAATAATAATTATAATTTAAAACTTATGAAAATAATCTTACCGAAATGTTATGGGACGCGTTAACTGTTACAATTGATTTTACTAAATTATATATTATATATGGCAATTAAATGACATCTAATATTCAGACTAGTATCTCAAAATTTTCAATTACAACATTTTCAACAATTATTCCAACAAAGCACTTGACATTCAAGGTAAAGAATAATAAAAATATTCACTAATACTATTGAATTATTAACAATATCCCTATGATAAGACTATTTCGGTCCAGGCATTAATGTTGTATGCTCGACAAATGAAGCAAAATCCATAAAATATTATTCTGGTAAAACAGAAATAATAAGAATCAATAGAAATCTAGCAAATAAATCGACTTAGCTGATATTTCTCTGGAGGAGTGTCCATTTGCAGCATCCGACAACTAGTGGCCAAGATAAATCTGCTTCCAATGGTTGAATAAACTTCCTGCAGGAACCAGTTATGCGTACGCAGTATTGTTAATAGTTCTAAACAATACGCAGCAGTCGTCCTTTGAGATCTTGAAGAGTTGTATTGAAATGCTATATTGGCTAGCAATTTGCTCCAGTCGGGTTCTCGAACGGACCGATTGTCTCAAATCCGTGATGACATACAACAAACCACTACACGACTCAATATAGCACGAGATCAAAATCACAAATCACAGTATATTATTCCACTTGTAGTTTTTATATTCGGATCAGATCGACAATTTATGATCTAAAATTTGGCTTAATGTGACCAATTTTGATCTAAAATTCGGCTCGAAATGGACCAATTATGGTGAGGATCACTTTGATTAATTTGATATTGAGTGGACTGTAAATTATAAATATTTCATCACCATAAGAAGATGTGAATAAAACCACTATTTAATTTATGACATATATTGAACTACGCTCTACAACCTTCTTCTCTTATTACATTTGCTAGACTCCCTTATTATTATATGTTACAGGTATTTATATTCATATAATTGTACCCCCTACCCCGAAGGGTCCCAGGTTAAATAAAAGCCCTGGTCAAATCTTGACCAATAAGTATTGGTGAATAACATTTTAATAACTTTAATATTTTGTCTTTTCATCACGTAATGTGTATAATTTAATGATTTTTGAAGATACACGCTGATTTCCGTAGTCAACTCTTTACGGTAACATAGTTTTAAGTAAGTTTTACTAATTAATTTTTGTTATATAGACCGATATCTAATTTTTTAAATTTTAATTACAAAACTATTTATCACTTATGTGCTATTAATAAATAATTATATATAATCAAGCAGAGTCAGTCCAGGTCTTTTTAGGCAAAATAAATAGCGTTATTATATGTAGAAAATAAACCGTATAATAAAGCTCATTAAAACTTATACATAAAATATAATTATCTCTTTCAAATAAGGCTATCTAGTTTACCTTAATGCAACAAAGATTGATAATATCATGAGATATATAATAAAACAATAAGTTGATTTAGTTAGGGAGAAGACATATTTATTTCAATTTATTGTAGACAAATTTTATAATAGCTCCTTAAACTAAAATGTTCATATTAAATCAAAATCCATGAAGACTCTTAATGCAATTTAGTGTATAAAATTTAATGCTAACATTGCTATTGTAACAGATTATACTTTCCCAAAGGTCACATTTTCATGAGTTTTTAAATTAGACATTAAAATTCAAACAATGACAGAGTTAGATATAATGAGAATGAAAATTAAACATTTTATACCATAAATGAAAAGTGAAGATTTCGCGTTGATTAGCGCGGTCGCTTGAAATGTAATCATTCGCTTTTCATTATTTATTTTGTGCTATTCTGACATGTAACAAGAAACTTCTGCATTTTTCATATTCATAATTAATACATTAAATCACTTTTCCAGCAAGTTCTTATATTATGCACACCCCAGGGGGTTGTTAGACTGAGGCGGGTTCAAATACAAGATTCATTCGTTATTCGACTCCCCCGCACAGGGCGAAAATTTTATTTTCGAAAGCGAAAAAAGGAGTCGCCGTAAAATCCCTTTGTGGGATGTTTTGCTTTCGGATTTAATTAAAAATTGAAAACAACCGACGCAATAATAAAAGTGCAAAAATGTTATCAGCGAGGCAACTAGGACGCAGTGAAAAATATTACTTTATGTTGCCTTTCATAATCTGCATACATTTCAACAAAAATTAAATTTTAGCATCAAAAATAAAAATGATTTGATGAAAAATGTACACATTTCATGAAAAACAACATGAAATTAACAAAATGATTGAATTTGCTATATTAAAAATTGACAGTAATATAATGAAAATCAATTGAAATTCTTCTAAAATATTTCAAATAGTAATTGCAGCAAAATATTTTAAAAAAGGAAAAAAATATTATAAGTATATATATATATATATACACACACATATATATATGTACATATATATATATATATATATATATATATATATATATATATATATATATATATATATTACTACGTAACTCAATACACGTTATCCATTGCCCATGTCTACAATTTGAAAGTTACAATTCATGAATATTCGATACTATTTACCTATTTGAATAAATCAATGTTTTTACATTGCGATATATACCAATATGTATGTACATCAATATGACTTACGTTTAATAAAGAACTTCGAAGAATTAAGTAAAATAATGAGTATCAATTTCCACACTTAACATTGTGGCCATGCTGTGAAAACCAAGTCAGCCACATCACTACATATAACATATATATCAAACAAACCATTTTTGAAAAATGTTTATTAGCATTAAAATCTATAAATTATTTATAGAGTATCATTTTTAAAACTAATTTATTTTCAATAGCTTATTTAGAGCTTAGGGATTTACCATATTTTCAGTCATAGGGGGAAGTCCTGTAACGCCGGACTGACCTATCGCCGGACACTCTATTTAACACGTATTCAAACGAGTATAATTTTTTCCATTTAAAATTCAAATGAAAGAGGCGCGGGGGGCACACAGGTACAGGATCACGCGACAAGATTCACTTGTGACGCACACGGCGAGAGCAACCTTTGCTGATTTAGGCGCAAAATCACGGCGTCACCTAAATATCAATGTAAGTAATTTTAGCATATTTATGCATTTACATTTCAGTGGTATGCAATGATAAAAGTTGTACTTGATTATTATCCTGAAATGGTAGAATATTATTAGATCTTTTAACCAATTTTAGTAGATGCCACCAAATAAAAATGTCTGTCCCTTAGCACCGGACACTAAGTAGTCCCTTAGCACCAAACAGTAAGCATAATAATATTGCTTGTGAGAATTGACGTTATTTATTCTAATTATTTAATTTTGTTCTGTATGAGTGCTAACGGTCACTACATACCCCCATTTTTCGTATTTCCTAGTCAAAGAATAAAAATCTTATCATGAATGCTCAAGCTGAGAGCATCGGTGTGCCTCAGCCAAAAGGGTGGATAAATATAGACTTTTTTCTGCAAAATCTAAGAATATTCGTCAAACACACATGTGCAGAAATTCCAGAGGGTGGAGATGGCTACATACGTGTTCAATGCAGGTTATTTTGAAATATCCGGTACTAGGTACCACTTTTTAAAATCATATTTTTTGTTGCCAAAGTTGGATTGATAATAATAATTATTTTTTTAGCAAAGATTTGCGTTTTTGTTAAATTAGTTTGATTTCTATTTTTGTTATCTAACATAAGTCATAATTTAATAAACATTTTGTAAAATATTTTTTTATTTATTTATAAATAACCTTAGGTGTCCAGCACTCGGGAACTTCCCTCTACATGTAGATGTATAAATAAATAATTTTTTGCTTTACAATTGTTTGCTGCATGCATCGAGCACGCAACATACAATTGTCCTTGGCTCAAACATAGATTTTAAATTTTTGTTTCAACAAATTTCATCGTCTGCCCTTGTGTTGAAAATTGCACTCTTTTAAACTATATTAAGGATTTAAGAAATATTAATAGCTTTGACGGTAAAAGAACTACAACTTTAAATTTTGCTGACAAAATAATTGCTTCAATAATGTAACCTAAATTTTCATAAACTTCAGTAAATAAATCATTCGTGTGTTGTCAGTCAACTGCTTATAAACAGCCATTCGAATTTTGATAAATTCTTTTAGAGTTTGTCAAAGAACATAAAAAAGTAGTTCTGAACTAGAACAATATAATAATCAAGAGAAAAAGTGTAAAAATTGGAAAAACATCTTTTCTGTTTGAAATGATAAAAAAATACTAATTTATTAAATGAAATTGTCAACTCTTGTATGAGTTTCTACATTGTTTTTAATGAGTTGTCCAAATGTTAAAGTATAATTTTTTGCACAAATTATGAACTAAATGTTTTTGGTTCTATGGGTAATTTTTACTTACTTCAATGCTAATTTCTGGTTCTCAATCTATCTCCAAATTACAGAACTCTACAACATTACAGGCCTTTTCTTATTAAATAATGAAAATATGTGAATAATTATGTGAAAAAATAAAAAAATAGTAGAAAAAAGATACATATAAAAAATATTTGAATGTTGATGTTAATTCTAAACATGTGTTGTGGATGGTAGCTTTAATTTAACATTCCTGTTTTTGCCAATATTATAAAGATTACAATGCAATAAAACTGATAAAATATTTGAATAACACGCATTTATTCAATATAATTTCGAAGAGATTTTCATGAATTTAAGTTCCATTATTTTAAATTACTTTGTAATATGCAAATGCATCAAAGAATTCCTCCATTCGATACTATCGTGAATACAAAGAATTTTTAGTGCACTTTGAAACTTAAGCTCAGAAACGTTTATATCTGCTGGTAGCAAACATTCTTGTAAAGTAATTTTGAATCTGAAACTTTGCCATGGAATTTTCTATCGCTGCAAAAATGTGTTCGGCATCTGCAATAAGTGATGCGGTTAAACTTAATATATTCAGATAACAAAAATAGAGCAATTAAGAATAATGAGAAATTTAATTCGATTCTGAAACTGTTGCCTCAAATATGAAAGTAGGGAACAAATCATGATATGTATTATCATTATACTATCATAAAAGAAGCCACTATTTGACACTATTAATATTGTTAAAAAAGTACAAAAATTTTACATATGAATTCATGATAGTATATCAAAAAACACAAATCGACTGATTCGTGGTTGTACGATAACGACAAAGTTAAAAATAAAGAAGTTATAAAGAAGTGAAAAAATTAAAAAAAATATTTTAATATGTATTATTAGCTTTGCAAGTCATATAGTCCAAAATGAAGTCATCATACACGCATTGTAATTATCACAATTATTATCATAAAAGTTAAATTACGTAAAATATTTGTGTAAACATTATTGGTAAAATATACACTTGAGCTGTTTTAATAAATATTAATTTTTTTAAACAAACAGGCAATAAAATAGATTTTGTTCAGTCCATGTAATAAATATTTATAAGATCTTATCGTATGCGCAAATTATAAATTAGCTTGTGGTGCAAGGCATTGTGAAATCTTTGAATGTTTTTTGAATCATTCAAATCGGATGCTCTGTTCTCTTAAAACTTAATTTCCATTTTCTAAACTCTTTGCTTCGTGTCGCCGAAACGGCTGGACCGAAAATTGTCACTTTCGATTTTTGAACAATTACCTACGGTAAAAAATATTGCTTTAAATATTAAATTATTATGATAGAACATTAATTAAATTATTAATAAATAAGTTTTTATTAAATCAATGAAACAATTCGGGAATAATCAATTCAACTTGTAAGTCAGATTTTAGGTGCTACATTATTTTAAATAAAAAAATATTGTTTTGTAGAAATAGTTTTGTAGTACTAGTGGGGCGCATGGAATCGTGCCTTAAGGCAAATTGCTGGAACTTCCCGTACCAAAAATTATTATTTTTTCAAAAACTATTAACATTTTTGAAAAAATTTTTCTTCGACAAAATTAAATTTTTGAGAAACTAAAAATTCGACAAAAAAATCCTTTTTTTAAAAAAATTTTTTTTTTTTAAAATAATGTTTTCTTTATTTTGACATATTTTGGAAGTTTTGAACTTTTTTTCAAAGCAATCGTACTGCTTTGACTGCATAGAGACGAAACGTCAAAGCGCTTAAGCGCCGCGTCGTCGTCTAACGGATAAACATTAGTACGGAACCCGTAGGAATGTAAACAAAATTTTTACTTATTGTTGAAATCTCTATGAAATATTTGATAATTTGATGTGCATATGTTTAATGATCATTTTTGACCGCCAAATGGCTTTTTTTTCACTTTTTTCTCCAAAACCGCTAAACCTGCCTTCATAGAAATCGATCAATTCTTCATCTTGTTAATACAAGTAAAATGTTTTTTGAATTATTAAAATCGGACGCTCCGTTCTCTTAAAAACTGAGTTACCATTTTTGGCACTTTTGGCCCCGTATCTTCGGAACGGCTAGATCTGCCTATGCCAAAAACGAATCAGCACGTCTCCTCATCAATACAAATCGAATGTTTTTTGAATTATGCAAATCGGTTGATCGGTGTTCCCGAAATTGTCGACTATTATTGGTATCCGCACACACATACATACACGCACACACACACACATACAAACACACACATACATCCATTTTTTCTAAGGTATGCCAAAATATTCAGAAACCTTTGAAACGTAAAGATATATGAAAAATTTCATTTTCGATTTTTTTGCGATTACTATAACTTGCCTTACGGGAAGTTAACAAAATGTATTAGAGTTATATTTTTTCTAATTAGTTTACAAAATTAATAACCGTTGTGTTTTAATTAATTGTACAAAAACTGTTACGAAAATTACAGCACTCACTTCTACATTCTACATTCTACATTATAAAAAAATTATCCGAGTTTTTATCCTTTGCATGAATCAGTGAATCCATTAAATTCGAATTGAATATCAATTTTGTCACACTGAATATCGTAAGATTTCGAGTCGTGAGCGTCGGGTATCAATAATCGATTAATTCAAACGAAAAATCAACCATAAGAGCCTAGTATCTTTCAAAGCGAAATCCACCGCCAGAAGCCAACAGCACTCCAGAATGATATATCTGAAATTATATTCGAGCAAATTGGAGAACTGTCTCATGCCTTCCCCTAACTCTTATTACATTTTCGAGCACTCGACACGTACTTCTATCTGAAATGTTCTATATACAATGTAGGTAACACTACGTTTCTGGAAAGGTGATGTATGTGTCATGGAAACAAACGAATATATAATAAAATTGTCTGCTTCAGAATATCTTAATTAGAATTCTTAGTTATCTTGAATTCAAAATCGGAAAATGAGAATTTTGATGCAAATTTAGACAATCAGTAAAAAATATGTGAAACTTATTATACGAATAAACTATCTAAAAATCCAAAACTTATTTAAAAGATTTGAAACTATAAACCTACTTAAATTTCTGAAAGAAAGTTTATTAAAGCTTTATTTTTCCTTGTGACTAGTTGCATGAACTTTTGATGAGTGGCAATAGTACACTTTACAAATGCAATTGGAAATTTAACAACTACAATTATTTCGAAAATAAAATTTATTATTCCACACTTCATTTAACTTTTATAATTAAACTCTTAATTTATTAAATTAAGCACAATAGTTATCAGATACTAGTCAGCTGGAATCTTCACTAATATATTATAAAGGCATGTCAGCCGTTTCAAAGATAAAAAATGTGTCAAAAACAGTAATACAGTTTTTGAGAGAAAGGACTGTCCGATACAAATTAATCAAAACACATTTTATTTGTATTGACGAAGTGAAGAACTGTCAAAATTATTCAGAAAGCAGGTTCAGCGGATTCAATAAAAGTAGTAAAAAAGCCATTTGGCGATGACAAATTATCATTACATGAATATCAAATTATCAAATATTTTAATAATATGTATAAACTTTGGTTTATATTTTATTCATGGGTTGCTTTTACACAATTTAAAAAAAAAATCAAAAAATTTCAACATATAAATAAACTGAAAATTTGAAAAAAAGTAATTTTTCTTTCAAAAATTATAATTTTCTTTTAGGCACAATGCCTTCATCACTAGTTTTTATATATTATGATAATAACTTAATCCTGTTGACTTGATAAAATCATTATTTTCTCAAATCAAAGACCTTACATATGTATTAGAGATGGGCTTATCATATCCGAGGCCGGAGCGGTTAGGATTTGTCTCCGCTTCAGAGAGGAGTTATATCTACTTAACAACTCCACAACTCCAACAACTTTGAAACATAATACTTAATACAAATGTGTTCTCTAGTGTGTTGTTAACATATCTAAGGATTTATTAAGACTTTGTAAATAGTTTACAAATAGTTCAAACATTTTTGTTTAATAATTACTATTTTATGCCATTCAATATGCATACAATTCTCAAATTGATAAAAAACTTGGAAATCAAAATCAATTTTGTAATAAGTTTTGAATAGAAAGTATACAATTCTTTGAATATGTTTGTTTTTATATGAAAATAATGCAGTGAACCTTATATATGAAATAAGAACAAATCTTTGTGTATAATATTTTTCACAAAATTTTCCAAAATTAATTATACATCAAGTAGTTTGATTAGCATACTATTACTTTTACACAATTAAAAAATCATAATTGTGTAAAAGTTATAATATATTACTAAATATTTTTTAGCTGGTTGTATGCCATTAAAAGAGCTCATTTACGGACAAACATTATCGTATACAGAATATAGAACACAAAATAGCATTATTTTGAGACATTATATACCTGGGAAGTCCTAAAACTGGCTGTGAGATGAGGAAAAGACCACTTCTTTCGAACCAAATCTTTGTATTAGTAAAAAATCTCAAGCAAATATCTGCACATGTTAACAGATTTTAGTACCAGTTTAGGGAAGTCGGATATGACAAATCCTGTTAGACAACTCCACTTGGATTCACTCCGAGGGAGGAGTTGTGTCGGAGTGATAACTCCGGAATGAGTTACCCACCTCTAATATGTATTATATTGGTCTATGTCGCAAGACTTACATGATTGTACAAGTATTTATTTTCAGTAGCCAAAAACTCATTAAATGTTGTGATATAGTTAGCCTGCATCAATTTGTAATATTATACTAACTGCAATTTTATATAAAATAATATTTTAATTAAACATGTAATATAGACACCATAATATTATATAACAAATGCGAACGTGTTAATAATGGATTGCGTGAGAAAACAAGCGTGATCTGGAGAGCTCGTTTCCTTCTCATATGATTTTAGTGTTGGTATTATGTTTATTACTAAATGTATTTTCCAGAAATGTGCTCATATTTCTTAGTTTGTTAATTATAAATAGTAAATGTTATAAGCTTTGCTGAATTACATCAAGCAATAACAAAATGCAAATAAAAAATATTGTATAGTAGTAGTATTATTTAATTTAACAGCAATCTAAACTTAAAAGTTCTGTGGTTGGTTATAAATTATAACAATGCCGAAAAGGGTCAATCTTTACTCAACAATTTTTACATGCGTATTTTCAAGATGAAACCGGTATCACTTGACTGATTGCGAAGGTAAATATCGCAAAAAATAATGATGGGCATCGTATTAAATATATAAAATGTTATGTACTTCCTATTCGTAATAAATGAGCGCACATACCATATTATATTTATAAAAACTTACAAAAGATACCAATTAGTGTAAAAATTAATAGATCCTTCTTTTTGCTTTACCCTTCACACGAGTGCAGATTTTTAACAAAACTTCACGCCTTGGACGCTTCGAAAAAAAAAATCAACTTCTTAAACGAAGCTGATCTTCTATATGAACAATTTATATAAAATGTGTGTTACTGAATATCTAAATTTGATAAACAAAATTTTTTAAACAATCTGAATCTCATTATACAAATAAAAGTACAATGTTAATGGTACATATATCTTGCATATTAAATAGTATTTTATGAGCCTTTTTCTGATCATATAAACCACAAAGCCCTCATTTGAGCAAGCAAGAATGTTGGGCTTGTTGGGATTGTTGATAATAGTATATATACAATTTCGAGAAACTTCTTGTCATTTTTTTAATTTTGCATTTGTCCATCACTGGTGTGTTTATTCCGACATTGAATAAATAAAGCCAACTGCCTCAACCCTACTTTTTATCATTTTAATATTGGCAATTTCAACATTTTCCTAATTCACATAGAATAAATATCTGATATTTTATAGTTTTTTTAGAATTAAATGTGAAAAATATCTAAATTAATCCTAGTTAAAAAAATTCTTTGCTGAATAAATCAATAAAAGTTTGAATTTTTGTACGCCTCACAAAGAATCTCGTACTGCTTGTAAATTTGGGTGAGTGCATAGTTCAACATGTTTGTTCATCATACCATTCAAAGAACGGTTTACTAAGATTTTGTAGTTAATTTCAATTAATAATCTTAACAATAAAATGCTTTAAGTTTTATTTAAATTACTTTGTCAATTAACCTACATGTTTTTAACACGGAGTAATAAATCTATCAGTCATATGCACGCTGGTAAAATATTCCATATATTGAAATTGAGGTTCAATCCGCATATTCAACAGTTATTTCTACAATTCAAAGAAGTCAATCAATTCGAGTGCGCTATTCGTAAATGAATTAAATTATATTTGATCGAATATACCGTTGCTCATATTCATCCAATATCTCTATTCATACGCAACTGAAATCATTTCTCTCGCTCATATATATATATATATATACTCTATCTCCAAAGGTCAAGCAATCAATGAAGGCTATATACAGGTAATATACAGTAATATGCATACATACAAGGACTCTTCTTAGTACTCAAAACTATATATTGCTTTTTGTTAATTATATTATTTTCCATATTTTAATACTTTCGTTACTTTTCATTATATATAACCATTGATATAGTTTTGTATTTAGTGTTAATGTTATGGTATATTTTATGAACAATTTCTATCTAAATTTCATTTATCTCTCTAAACATAAAGAATTGTGCTTTTATGTTGCTTCAATATAATCTTGAGATTCATCGACTATATTTCTACGAAATAAAGATGGATAGTTGCTATGAATATTCCTCTACCAAATGAAATAAAAATTATTCCACAATTATTCTTCACAAATTTCAATAATAATCACACCAATAACCTAATAATGGTCAGTTTCACCAAAGCTCGAGGTTGCACATAAAAGCTCATACTTTGCAAATTACATGATATTTTTGTTTTAAATGATAGTTATGATCAATACCATTACCCCGTTTCTGCTTGAAGTTAAGTTATAAAGCGCAATAACTATATATGATGAGTTGAAAAAGTGTTTTCGGAAGTACAAACTACTCTAATATTATTTTTACTGAAAAACTATTAAAATATTAGAGTAGTTTGTACTTTCGAAAACACTTTTTCAACTCTTTTTACAAAATTAAAATCGAAATTTAACCCAAGAATCCTAAGTAATCTAGTTTATAAGCTTAATTGCCTAGATTGTAATTGCGCCTACATAGGTGAAACCAGTCAAAACTTGCACAAAAGAACATCACAACACAAAAATAACTCCAAAAATAAGAACCAGAATAAAACACAACTAACGGATCACATTAATCAGCTCAAACATAACATTGATTTTTCCAATCCCACGATCCTACATTTCGAAAATAATTTATTTAAAAGAAGATTTAGCGAAGGGTGTCTAATATCTTTATACAATGAGACGTCCATAAATAAAATATTGGATAACAATTCGCTTTGCAATAACTATAGAATAATCCTTGACCATTTTCAAAACACCACCATATCTGAATGAAGCGTGTATTTTTTTTTATTATTTTATTATTTTACTAAAAACATATGTTTGCCAGTCTTTTTAAACTTTCGCAAAATTTGTAAAAACAATTCATTCAGTATTTAGATCTTAGTCAAACTGTACACACTAGAATGTAACCAAAAATTGTAAAAAAATAATTATTTTAAATGTTCCAGTTATTAATAGCTTGGTTTATCACAGTGTAATAGTGTAGAGTATTTTTGTATAATTAATTTCTGTAAGTATTTATATATATATATATATATATATATATATATAAAGTTCTATAACTTTATATTATTTTTCTCCTACATCATATAAAATCTTTTAGTTTTTCCATTGAATGACGGTCTCGATGAATACCGAAACGTATGGATAAATAAAGTATTTCAAAACTACTTTAGCTTTTTGCTTGGTGTTACTGCCCGATTCTAAATAACTCGTCAATATATATATATATATATATATATATATATATATATATATATATATATATATGTATATTACGGTGGTCGTTAATATGGACATTTTCCAATTTTCTTGCTCCCAAGGGCTCATATGGTTTCAAATTGATAAAAAACAATTCTCTGAAAGTTTTGATATTAACCATTTAGATAATTGTATATTTGTTAGGCATAATTTCACGAAAAAAGGATTAAAAGTGAAAATTATATATATATATATATATATATATATATAGTATAAATACGAAAAATGCTACACAGGCTCTCATTGGAGATAAAACTTATCAATAATATATCAATCGAAATATCCAATTTTATGAGCAAAATATTGAATATGTATATTTCAATCCGTGCATTGCTTTATAATCCTAATGTTTAAATATAAATTTGTTAAATCATAAATAATGCAACTGCGTATTTGCAATAAAGCCCAATTGATAATAAAACTGAATATTAATCTCTGATTATTTGTTTTACTTGTTGATTTAGTAACATAAAGAGCTTATTTTTTAATTTGAAAACTCGCCATCGAACACACCATCCCGTGACCTACATATACGCATCACTATATTTACAAATGCCAGTACCTATATATATTTGACGCAATCAAGCTTCGCTTTTGAACAGTCTATTGCATTCCCATATACGATCGTGTATTAACTGTTTGCGAATCTGAATTTATAGTCCAAATGAGTATTTGCACGGAGGGATTACTTTTTAAAAGCCATTCGTGATTGATTCCGTTATAAATAAACGATTGATGAAAATTTAGCAAATATTTAAATCAATTGATATTTATGTAGTTTAATATTAAAACATTATTTTTTGTATATGCATATTTATTAACTGAATTGATATCACATTTCAATCATAGATGTAACAAAATGAATATTAATTAATTCGCAGACATTGTGTAGTGGAATTGTTTTACTATGAATTTTAGATGTATAATAGTTGTGGTTGTTAATATTACCCTAAATTATCCCAAAAATCCTAACTTAAGCACGTTTACCTACATTTTTTGTAACTTATATAAAAATCATTCGGTGTCTAAGATAAACTGTAGATTGAAACTTATTCAAGGAGTAACAATTTCCAAGAAAAACTTTTGCAATCAATATATGATCTTAATATACAAATACCAACAATGAATTTCAAAACTAATTTAAACTAGTGACTTATGGCAGTGTGCCGTAAGGTAAATTGTTACCGTAATTTTGTCTCAAAAGAATATTGAATGATTTTTAATATATTATTATAATCAATGAAACTTTCATTATTCGTGTGTTATGGACAAAATGTAAAAACTTATGAATTGTAGGATGAGGGACATTATCTAATATTCAAAGGATTACATAAACTGAACTGCAAAGTCAAAATTATTTGCTTGAGGTATATAATTAAGCCTTAGAACTTTAGCTAGAATTAAAATTGAAAAACGATTATTCTCGATATTTGGAAAAAAATGGAAATTAAAACCAAAAAAATGGATTTTAAAATAAATAAAACAATTGTTTTCGAAAAACAATTAAAGTAATTTGAATTATTCAAATCGAATGCTTAGTTCTCTCAAAACTGCCATTTTTTGCACGTATCTCCAAAACGGTTAATTAAACCTGTCTTTGCCTTAAACTAATCACTACTTCTCCTTATTATAAATTGAATGCTTTAAATCGGATGATCTGTTCTCTTAAAAACTCGATTTCTATTTTTGCATTCTTTAGTCTGTATCTCCGAAACAGCTAGACCTGTTTTTGACAAAAACTAATTAGCACATCTCCCTATCAATTGAAATTGAATGTTTTTTTAAACATTCAAATCGGTTGATCCGTGCGTCGGACGAAAAATTGTATCCATGCATACATACACACAACGTCCATTTTTTCTAAAGTATTCAAAATATTCAGAAAAAGTGAAGATATGGAAAATGTTCTAACTAATAAGCACTTATCCTATTCGATCAAAATTTGAGCTTCAAAATAACGATCCAGATATTTAAGGCTGCACTAATAACTTCGCTGGGTTGCCTTTTGAAATGCAAGTTGATAAGTTTCTTTGAAAGAAATAGTCAGTATAATTACATAATGTGAGTCAAATTTTTGTTTTGGTTGAAAAAGAATCACAGAAATATGTGACTAAATTTACTGTGAGCTTCAAAAATACCAATAAAACCATGTTCTTTTGTAATAAAAGACTCTTATGAAGTGGAACTAACAGCTATTTGTCAAGTGCTTCCCATTCCACGATATCAAATTCAACAGATTGCGATCAATATAATCAGGGGCTTGAGAGGTATCATTTTCAGGCGATGAGGTTAATAACACATCAGTATAACGATATGCCAGAGCACGGCTATTCCTTGGCGCGGTCCTTCATAATATTCAACGGCACTTCTGCCATTTGATCCCTCGGTTCGCATTCAAGACTAAGTGATATTAAACAGTCTTTCAGGCATAAGAGGTCTCCTAATACATTTTATGCGTAGAAGGCATAGAAACAACATATTTATAAAGTTTATGCAAGGCTGGTTAGAATGATATTGATTATTTTGAGCAGTTTTTTCAAATGACACTTTATACACCACAAGAAAAAAAATCAAATTATAACTACTACAGTATAGTTTTTACTGCCAATTTGATATAGAGCAAATGATTAAAAACGACCAAAAATGAAAATAATTTTTTTATGAGAATCATTACTTATTTCAATGTAAGGGCTTTTTGTAAGGGGCTAATTAGTAACAGACATTTTTCAATAGATTCTTTAACAATATTGAAATATTTTTTGGATTCATTGGACATGTAAATCATCCTGCATAAAATTGTCACAGCTACTGTGCAGCAGGCTAATGCAATAAACAGAACTATGCAGGTCCGTTTATCTAAAAATTGATTAATTCGAAAATAATGAACAACTGTTTATAAATTATTTTCACTTGATTCGGCAGAAAAATATTCATAGTAATGATCCATATATATTTCGTAAAAATATAATTAGTGATCTCAAGATATATTAATTTAATCAATAATTTTTGGATCAAAATATTCAAAATAGCTCCAAACATTATCAGCAATTTTATAGCCTTATTAATTAGTATAGATTGCGGTATGCCTATAAATAATAAAATTAGTTCGCGATTTCGGAGAAAAGTCAATTTAAGCTTCTCGAAATCTATTTTTTACTTTTTTCAATATTGCATTTGAAATTATTAATATCTGCGTAGTATCAAATATCACGCTACAAACTAATTCAATTTGTTAATAATAATCCATTTTCAAATTTTATTGTGAAAAAACAATATTTTGAAACGTATTATATTACGTTAAAAACTAGCAATAATTCTATGTTACATATAACATTATTTTTAAGGTTCAGATTTTTATGTTTAAATTATATTCATAGAGCTCTGCGCATGCATATAAAACTCATAGATAAAAAAAGTGATTGAATGAATGAGTTATATGCAAATGTTCAGCATCATAAAAGCTTCTTGATATTTTTCTAAATTTATTTATTAATTTCAAGTTTTGTGATTATTTAATTCTAGCTTATTTTTATATAATTTATATAAAATTCATTTATAATTAGAAAAGTTATCATAAACATTATACAAGTGTACGTATATTTGCTTTTCCATTCAAACCAAACATAGTTAATCATTTATTTGGTTATTTGTTCATGAATGATATGATAGACATTGAATTGATCATATAATCAAGTATTTCGCAAAATTTTCGCAATGGTATTATAGTTGGAAAAAGAAACTAAGACCTAAGAGAAGACCACTGTTGCCGAGCACGACTCGCACACTCATTACGAGCGGCTCTAATTAGACATCGTTCGGCGTCAATAACGAGCAACCGTGAACATTACAGGTTCAATTTTCACGCTGGCGAGATTTAGAACAGCTATTTAGATGTTAATTCACGGCAATACTCCCTCAGTAGAGCCACACTTATGTATTTGTATCTGCGTTAATAATGCAACGGATGGCTTAACTGCACTTTTTATTCGTCCGCACAGCAATTTCCGCAAAACTGCAGCGAAAACTGCCATTAACGCGAACGTTATATAAGATGTCTTTGTCTTGGGTTCATCTTTGTAATCTTATATTAATTTTAGTGAACTCTGTTTCATTTGAATGCTTTTACGTGTTATATATAATAATATGGTATCCAAGAACGATGTCTACGAGGTGTTTTTTTAATATTCGAACAATTACAATTATTTATGAATCTCTAATTTTAAAAATTAGAAATTCTGCCATTAACGCTAAGAAATGATTTTAAAATTATTGAAAAAATTATACTGGTAATAACACAAAAATGTTTTCTAATAACAATTTTTATCAACAAATTTGATAACTATATAGTACTGTCCATACGAAATGAACTACCTGACAACATATAACATTAATCAAGCAAACAACTATCAAACTATGATCGGCAACTACAGAAATATATTTTTTACTATATTACTAAAATTTGTCATATGTCCCTTTTAGCATCATGGACATGAAAAAAACAGATCCAAAAGCCTTGTTTTTTTTTTAACTTTATTTACTATTTCTTATTGTTTACAGCTTTGCCAATGTAAAGGTTTTGTTGGCCCTTTAAGACCACCTACATGTAAGTTTATATAGAAGTTATAAAAAAAACTATTGAATCTGACGTAAAAGTAATGTCATCTTTAAAAACTATTAAATGACCTAATATAAAAAAAATCCCAGATATCAGACTAAATGCAAAAGCTTAAAACGAAAAAAAACTACCAAACAAAAAAAAGTGACCTTTTTCTTACCAAACAAAAAAAAGATCTTTTGCTTTCAAATTTAAGATAGTACCATTAATTTTTTTTTATACTGTGCTCGTTTTTAAGATCATGATAGCGGTAATCAAAGATTTACGGAATTAAATACTTTTATACAGTCCAAAATGTTGTCCGTAGTTAACAATGGAATATAAACAGTTTCATTTGTATTCTCGAGTAATAACTTTTATAATATCTTGATTATGTATAATTAAAAAAAAAAGATCCAACGTAATTTGCATGAGGCCTCAATGCAAAATAATGCGCTGTGATTTTTTACACAAACATCATATCGCAATTAATCAAAATGATTTTAATGAAATCCAAATATAATATTATTTTAATGTAAACTCTTAATTGATGATATATTTACCAAAAATAAAGTGACCAATATATTCACATAGACACAAATAATGGGTAGGAAGCAGAATATATTTATTCGGAGCTCCAGCAGCTTTTCACAAAGTTTATTTTTAATTTTGCGCTGTGCTCGAAATAAAATAAAAAATTAAATAATGATGACACATACGGGCGACCTTTCTGAAAATGTCAGACGCAATTTTCATCTATTCCACCTCTGTGAAATGTGATCGAAACAACGGTGCTGAGTCTCTAGTATCTGGTAGAACATAGCTTTTTCATTCGTTCGAACTGAAGTGCTTAAAATCTTTTGATTCGATATAATCTCAGATTACTTATCAACAACAAAAGATTCGATGGCGGTAACAAATGGCTCACAGTAATTAATGCCCTGAAGCGAAACTGATCAAAGTACTATGGATTAATGTGTTGTCGAAGCAAGGTACAATGGATACGCAACAAAACTTTATATGCTGTTTAGATAAATTAGTACTCTGTCAAGAGAACGAGAGCTCCTTTGGTTCAAAGCGTGCCGGAATCTGCAATCTTTTTCCCAGAGACAAACAGAAAACTTTTCAAAACAAGGGGCAAGAGAAGAGTTATCGAAAGGAGATCGTGAAGGTTTTTGTGCCAAATTCCGCTTGAATATTGTGCCGAAGTTAGTACGGACTTCTCTTATACAGCTCCGATTGAAGCTGAAGTTAAAACATTTAGTTTACAAAGATGATACATAAAATTTTGTATTTATTCTGACGCAATATAATATGTTAATCTTCAGAGAAATAAATTTTAACTACTTAAAAAAATGAATAACAAGTTTTCTCCTCATTACTTTACCATTCATATTAACTAGTTAGAAGTTGAGCGGGTCTTAAAGGATCGCGGGTAAAAAGTTGCCTCTCCATTATATCGAAACCAAGTAAAGTATAAGATTTTTTAATGATACTATTTTATAGTAGAAAAAAGATACGAAACCTTAATTTCTCAGATATTTCTATCAGGAGATAAACGCAAATGTATCATTGTTCATACCAAAAGTTATTTTTTTTTATTGGTAGGTTTGTTTTCGTTAAATTTGAGCTATGGTATTTAGTTCAGTATCATTCAATTTATAGGTACACGCTATTTAATTGTTCTGTGAAATCTATTGTTATTTTTAAGTTTGATTCAACCGTTTTTATATAACCTCTATAAAAGCTTACATGGTAGGGTAGAAAAAGCCAACTAAACCTTTATATTGGCAAAAGTGTAAACAATAAAGTGGTAAATGATAAAGTAAATCATTATTTAAAACTGCAGTCCTACAAAAGATAAATCAAATTCATAGCTATTCGACTTCAGCTGATGAATATTTATTTTGAAATATAAGATCATATTCTAATAACGAAAACTTTGTAAAATATGTTCCCATAAAAGTTGTATTTTATATTGGTTAAATAATGTAGCTATTATTTCGCAAAATTCATTTGAAATTAGAAAAGACGTTGTATCTGTTTGACCCCAGGCTGTCTCTTCTCACCTAGCCAAAATATTAGGGCAAAAAGGGACAGATGACAAATTTCAGAAAAATCGTAAAAAACATATTATAATTAGGAGTTGTATGGAACATGTTATGCGTTGTCATGGAGTTGATGTAGTATAGATAGTATAACTACTAAATGTCAAATTCGACTTCGAAATTACCGAAATTCTGCCACTTCCTTATGACGACTATATTCGCCAATCACAGTTACAAATATACTCGGTTATTAAATTTGTTTTAATTCTATTAGAAATGTTCGGAAAGTATTTCCGTGAATATCAATGAGTTTGAGTCGTGGAGGAGCAAATAAAAACAAAAATTCAGTAAGTTTAAAAGTGGTGGAGTATATTTATACTAGTCTAGAATTTGGTCGCATGTACCGAGATATATATATATATATATATATATATATATATATATATATATTATTCTTCAAAAATATCATTCATCAGGAAACTTTTATTTGAAATTATCACTTATTTATGAATATGATTAAATTAGTGGTCACTATTAGGATTAGTGCTCACGTTAGGATTCACATACATTTTGATTTATGAACATTTATTATAAATGATTATCATCAGAATTGTCATCTATTCAGAATATTGACATAAACAGTCCTGCCGAAGTAAAGTAAAGTAAAGATTTGTAAGTGAAGTTTTCTTGAGCTCGGATATAATACAAAATTCAAAACAATATCGATTTTGAATTATTACGTACATTTGAATGCACATTACTTAGTACATTTTATCTCATTCCAAATATATTTCAGCAGTTTCAGTTTTGAAATGATTAAATTATTAAGTTGATATTTCAAAGTTCAGTTTCTAATAAGCAGAAGCTATTATGTTAATTTTATTCCATGAAAATTTATTTTTCAAGTCTGATAGCATCTGCGAAAATAACCCTTAAACTCAAAGCGTAACATTCATTTCATGTACAGCTAGTTTAATTAAATATTTAATATATTCATTGAAAGAAAGATATATAAAGTTAATTGAAGAAACTTTGTAGTTAAGTGTCGCGAGGCAGTATAGATTCTTCCTTGAATGAGAATCTCTGATGAGAAATACACTTAAGATAAATACAGCGAATCAATTAACGCTGCTTTGCGAAGCTCATTTAATAAACTCCATTTACACACAAATATATACACTCAGATTATACATAAGATTTAGCTCTTTTACATATACATTTTACATCAATTTTCCAACAATTAAGTATTTCCATATTACCTTTAGTTTTAAAACATTTTCAGTAGCTTCCCGAAATATAATTTGCTGATGCTATACTTTCTTAACGTTCTAAGTAATTCTGATTCGTTTGATATATGCATATATACATGTGTATGTAAATCAAAATTTTACCTTTCGTCGATGATTCCTCATAAACGCTGTAAGAATCACAAAAATTCAAAAGCCATTTGACGAAAGCAGTAATGATTAGTTCGATGCAGTAAACAGGATTTTTCGCAAAATGTAAGTTGAAAATCGTACTGATAAGTGTTTCATAAAGAGCCAAATAGCACAATTATGGTGATTTTTGATGATTTTAATAAAACTTTGCATGACGATATATTTCATGAACTTGGAAAACATCCAAAAATTATATATTTTACCAAAAAGTCGTTTTAAATAAAAATTTATTAAAGCAACACAGAGTTTAGTAGAGCGGGGCTTAAAACGCGAGAAAAAGATCTACTACCGATATCTTAAAAACAAGTCAAGTTAGGAATTTTTAATTTGAAAGTAGAGGGAAAGAAAGTGTATCAGCGATGATTTTTACGATATCGATATCAAGAGATGAACGTCAATGTTTGAAAATTCTTAACAAAAGTATTTTTTTTAGTCAATAATCTCTTTTGTTACCATCACTGTTGTTTAGTTTACGAGGTCTTAATGTAATTGCCAAATATACGTTATTTAATTGTCTTATAAGATGTTTTGTTATTTTTAAGTTCGATTCAATATTCTTTTTTTTATATAGAATTGACCAATTGAACATTTATTCTGGCAAAGACGTAAACAACGAAATATAGAAAATTAAACAGTAAATTAAGTTAACGAAAGCAATTTAATGATAGACAAGTTAAATAAATTCAGTATTATCTTTGTAAAAAATGTACCCATAAAATTTATATTTTGCATTGGTTAATAATGTAGCTAATATTTAAAAATAAAATATTATATCTGTTCATCTGATGGCTGTCGGATGAAAAGAATCAACATATTTTTACAATGATTGATTATTAGAGATTTTTACTAAATAGTCGTCGTTACAAATAGTTGTTTGTTTGATATGTGTTATTTGTTGTAATATAATTGGCTTGGTTTCCACAGTATAATTGTTCAAAGTCAAATTGAACTTTTGTGCCCCGTCCTACCCTATTAGAAATATACCACATGTAATCATTAGTTTTTAGTGAAAAACATTTTATTGATTAAGTCGATTATTAACATGTATCGAAAAGTTTATATCACATGCTTTAAGACAAAATACTACATCAACTCTATAGAGTTTTTATTAAAAATGACAGAAAAATACAAAGAATGTCTGGCCCATCTTAGTCAGAAACTAATCAGCGCGATTCTCAATTGATACAATTTAAATTTTCAAAATCGATTTAAAATGTTTTGTGAACACTCTAAAGTTTTGCACCTTCCTGTCTGGTTAATAAAAAAAACCAAAGCAAGTCCTTATTGAGTTTCATAGAATAAATTATTTATTATTAACTTCCTATAGGGTAAGTTATAGTAATCGCACAAAAATCGAAAATATTTTTTTTATATACCTTTACGTTTCAGAGGTTTCTGAAATTTTGGCATACCTTACAAAAAATGGATTAAACTTATAAAAGAATAGATATATGTGTGCGTGTGTGTATGTATGTGTTTGTATGTGTGCGTGTGATACAAATTTTTGTCGACGACTTCGAGAACACGGTTCAATCGATTTCGATTATTAAAAAAACATTCGATTTCTGTTGATAAGGTGACGCGCTGATTAGTCTGTAGCATAAGCAGGTCTAGCCGTTTTAAAGATACGAGACAAAAAGTGCCACAAACGGTAACTCAGCTTTTAAGAGAACGGAGCGTCCGATTTGAATAATTCAAAAAAAAACAAATTACTTATATTGACAAGATGAAAAATTGATCTATCGAATTGATTAATTTTCATGAAGGCAGGTCTAGCGGTTTCGAAGATCTAGTGCGAAAAGTTAAAAAAGCCAATTGGCGATTTTTGCAAAATCTAGTTTTTTCTAAGTAATTTTTTTTCAAAAATGTTAATCTTGCCTTTAGGCACGATGCCACGCGCCACACTAGTTTGAAATTGGTTCAAGTGTTTTTGAGAAATACGAAAAGTCCAATTTTGCTCACATATCCACACATTTATACGTTCTTCTATGGTGGACGATTCAGAATGACTAGGAAAGTCGAGAAATCATAAAATTAGCTACTTTGATTTTCTGTCTAACACATGAACAGAAGATGATAACATATCAATATTTACTATAATCACTCTAATATAAAATACATCTAAAAATATTAATTTACTTAACCTTTCTTTATCTGGATTGAAAATTATTACTCTACTCTTATCTAAATATCCCATTACTCTATTGCCTGAATAATTATCACAGATAATTCGGTGATCCTTTGAATCGTAAATCAAATGTGCTGTTACGCGCTAAAAGCTTAGGTAAACAGTGTGATAGTCTAATAAATTCATATAATCTCTTACTAGAGCAAGTAATATCGTATATGTGCATCTCTAGCGGGTGGAGGTTCATAAACCATACGACAGTCTCGTCTGCTGAACACTATTGCTCGGACCGACTAAAATGGTTCTGGCTATTTTATATGCATTGAACCTTAAGGCAAATTGTTTGAACCATCCAAATTGTTGATACGTATCTCATTGATAATATTATTATTATAATTGAAAATTTATAAATTCTTAAAAAGTTAAGTTTTTGGGAAAAAATCTCACTATTTCAAAAATTTGAATAATTAGGCAAGTTTTCAAATATTCTAGGAAAATTTTGAACTATGTATAAATTGATTTAAGATCAAATGACAAAACAGTACTTTTCCTTTATGCTTCTTATAATAGTTTTAAAATTGCTCATATTGGTATAGAAACCAAAATTAAAGAAAAATGCGAATGGGAGGTGCTAAGAACTTGTAACAGTTTTTTTTAAATGAATATGTATCTTGAAATTTACTAAATATATTCTTACATGAAGAAAATGAATGAATGCTTTAACTATTCTCTATCAAATTAAATAAAAATGATTCCATAACTATTGTTCATTATTTCACAAATAATAATTTTCTCAACCCGTGTTTGGGATTAGTTAGACGACAAAAAATGCGATATGTGAAAATCCTTATTATGGATAAACAACTATGAGTAATATACATGAAATATGAAGTGTTTCAATTATTTGCCCATATCTTACACACTATATATTCCACTCAATTATTTTCTACTGAATCTGTAAATAATTCTTGTTATACTTGTTAACTTCCCGTAGGGCAAGTTATAGTAATCGCAAAAAAATCAAAAATGAAAATTTTTATATATCTTTACGTTTCAGAGGTTTCTGAACATTTTGGCATACCTTAGAAAAAATGGATGTATGTGTGTGTGTGTGTGTGTGTATGTATGTATGTATGTATGTATGTACGTGTGTGTATGTATGTGCGGATACAAATTTTTGTCGACGATTTCGGGAACACGGATCAACCGATTTGAATAATTCAAAAAACATTCGATTCGTATTGATAAGGAGACGTGCTGATTAGTTTTTGGCGAGGGCAGGTCTAGCCGTTCCGAAGATACGGGGCAAAAAGTGCCGAAAACGGTAACTCAGTTTTTAAGAGAACGGAGCGTCCGATTTGAATAATTCAAAAAGCATTTCACTTGTATTAACAATATGAAGAATCGATAAAATTTTCATGAAGGTAGATCTAGCGATTTCGGAGATATGGAGGAAAAAGTAAAAAAATGAGCCATTTGGCGGTCAAAAATGATCATTAGACATATGCACATCAAATTATCAGATATTTTATAGAGATTTTAACAATAAGTATACATTTTGTTACCATTCCTATGGGTTCCGTAACAATGTTTATGGGTTAGACAGCGACGCGGCGCATGCGCGCTTTATATTTTGTCTCTATGCAGTTAAAGCAGTACGATTGCTTTGAAAAGAAAGTTCAGATCTTCCACAATATGTCAAAATAAAGAAGAAAATTTTTTGTTTCAAAAAAAAATAATAATAAAAACAATTTTTTTTTTTAATTTTTTTTTCAAAAAAAGTAATTTTTTGTCTAATTTATAGTTTCTCAAAAATCTTATTTTTTCAAAATAATTTTTTTTCAAAAATGTTAATCGGTTTTAAAAAAATAATAATTTTTGTTGCGGGAAGTTCCAGCAATTTGCCTTAAGGCACGATGCCTTAATTGCCTTAAGACAGAATTCCACTTACAGCTAGTTATGTCTAAAATGACGGACCTGCACAGTTCTACATGTTGCATCGGTCGCGGGAGAGTAGCTATGACAATATGTTGCAGGATGGTTTGCATGTCCAATCGAGAGAAAAAATATTTTAACATCGCTATGAATATGTCAAGCACTTGTTTGAGAGTAGTTCTTTGCAATTTTAAATTCCTTAAGTTTATATAAATTATACCAAAAATTTCTTTGATTTTGATTCTTCTTATATTTTAGAATTCTGTGTGCACGTATATTTATGCATGTATTTTGCGTCAACGTTTTCGATAGCTCGCATCAACCGATTTCAATAATTTAAAACACATTCCATTAGTGCGGACGTCGTAAAAAGTTGATTCGTTTTTGTACAGGGATTTTGGGTTCAGTGCTATTATTGAAAATGTATAAAGCACGATTATATAGTTCGACTTTGTAAATAAATCTTTTATCTTGCGTTCAGAAATTTTGAATATTTTTGTGTAACCTACATCACCGTTACATCGACAGTAGGAGGAGATGAACCGGTGGTGCCTTTTTTTTTAAAAAAACAATAATTTTGTTAATTTACCAGTTAACTGAAAGAAAATTTAAATGTTAATTTTAGAATTTGTCTGCGACAAAATATTGGAATTCTGTCCTGAAAATTAAAAACAATTTCATAATTAACATAGTATTATATTACTGTAATAAAATACAAGTTTTACATGAACACCATTTCAGTTATTACGTTGCGCAGTAGTAATCAAATTTTGAAACTTTTATTGATGTATTAATAAAATATAACGTTTAATCCAATATTCTATTGTATCATCTTAGCATCATGTTCCACCGCAATTATAATTTGGAGTCTCAATTGATTAGTAGTTAAAATATAGAGAAAATCAGTTGTAAAAATCAACACAATTAGACAATGGCATACATCCACGTCTCATGATATTAGAACATTATATTATTTCAAACAACCCTAAATTGACGGCGTTTACTAATTGTCATAAATAATATTAACCAGGTTCCATTTGCCAAGTTGGTGTTTAGAATCTAAACACTTTAAAATGGTACTCCATATGTATATAAGTTTTATTTTTAATGTTTATGATATTATATAATTTATTTAAAAAAAATTATAAATTTTATCTACAAATATAATTTAATTAAGTCAATAAGATTATTTGCGCGGCTTTAGAAAAGTAAGCGAATTAATACTGCACACACTGAACGATCTGCAATTTGTAACGTAGACGAAGTCTACAATTACATGGATAAATGAGCTCAGCATTTATCTTTAAGTTTTATCTGGCGCAGTGCTTATGGCCGCTATACACAGTTTTTAGTTCTAATGGAAAATCTTCTCGATGGTAAATCCGCGTTCCATATCCTAACATTATGCAAAATCTGGGAGTGCTTATGGCAGAGATATCAAACTGACGGCTCGCTAAGACGTGAAGTTTTTTTCATTGGATTTACGTGAGTATAGTGCCAAAAAAGAAAAAGTTTTTATAAGTAGAAACATAGTACACATTAACACCATTAACGAAATACATTAGCTTTTACAGAATGACTCATGTTTATCTAATAAATCATCAATTATAATAAAATTATAATTATATAAATATTAGTAATGCTCATTGCAAAATGTTAGAAATTGAATGATAAATATTTGTATGTATCTTATATGTATGTATAATATTATAAACTATAATTATTGTCCAAATTTTAATAAAGAACAATTATTCAAATATATCATAAGTTAATTTTATAGTAAATTTTTTTACACATTCATAATTTCACTAATTTACTAGCACTAATTGTAAGATTTAATTTGAGCTAGTTTATATTAGCCACCACTTATTTTCTCAATTACTAATAATTCAAAAGTTTCCTGAATAATTGAATATTTTTATGTATTTTAACTTATTACAAGAAGAATCTTATTAGTATGAGATAAAGGTTATTATGTGACTTTTAAATATAGTATTACATTTTAATAATATTTAAGTGCATTCGCTTTTCCAAAGCCAAAAAAGCTTATTCAAAGTTAGACGTGAGTAAAATAAAAAAGACGTGAGTAGTAAAATTATTGGAAATAATGTCAAGAAGGTTATTGAAACAGCTTTTGAAAATATTTTGCCATTTTGTGAAAATATACATATAATTTGATGGATCGAGGATGCTAAGAAGGTCATCGACAACCCTAATTTATTAAAAACGGGTAAAATTGATGACGATGTTTGTGAAATTCTAAAATGAATGAATTTTTTGAATAAAAGAAATTTAAATTAATATATGTTAGAATTATATATATATATATATATATATATATATATATATGGATTTTAAATTAGTAATAGAGTACATAGGTACTCAGATCGAATCCCAGTCGAATACCGTATACACAAATAAAATAATATGGACAAATAAGAGCAATAAATAAAAAAGAAAAAGTAATAAGAAATGTAAGAGGTCAAATGTACGAGTTAACAAAGCTATTAAAGTCAAATAGGGGGCAGTCCCGTAACTCCGGACGGCACCTAACGCCGGACACTCTATTAAACACGTATTATTCAAGCGAGTATAAATCTTTTCATTACAAAATACAAATAAAAGGGGCGCGGGGGCACTAAGGTACAGAATCACGCGCCAAACCTCTCTTGTGACGCACACGGCCACAGCGGGAGCAACCGTTTACTGTTTTAGGCGCAAAATCACGGCGTCATCTAAAATTTTAGTTGGTACCACCAAATGAACGAAAGTGTCTGTCTCTTAGCACCGGACAGTAAACATACTGATATTTCATGTGAGAATTGAAGTAATATATTCTAATTATTTAATTTTGTTCTGTATGGGTGCTAACGGTCACTACATACCCCCAATTTTGGTATTTTATAGTCTAATGATGAATAGCTTATGATGAATGCTCCAGCTGAGAGCGTATGTGGCCCAGCTAAAAGGGTGGATGAATAGTGTCTTTTTTGCAAGAAT
This sequence comes from Ctenocephalides felis, assembly GCF_003426905.1. Taxonomy (NCBI): domain Eukaryota; kingdom Metazoa; phylum Arthropoda; class Insecta; order Siphonaptera; family Pulicidae; genus Ctenocephalides; species Ctenocephalides felis. Next base: position 3,636,939 of record NW_020539726.1, on the reverse strand, counting down.
ATTCGTCAAATACACATTTGCAGGCAGTCCAGAGTGTGGAGATGGCTACATATGTGTTCAATGCAGGTTATTTTAAAATGTCCGGTACTAGGTGCCACTTTTTAAAATCATATTTTTTTCAAAAATCAAAGTTTGATTGATAGTATTAATTATCGGTTAGCAAAGTTTTTAGTATGATTTCTAAGCTTGTTATCTAACATAAGTCATAATTTAATAAACATTTCGTAAAATATTTTTTGATTTATTTATAAATAACCTTAGGTTATTTATAAATTATAGCTACTTGGGGACTACCCCCTATCGTTCCTAAAAATATTAATATCCTATTCAAATATCGCTCACAAAAACTTAATAACAAATGCTCAAAATATCAATATCAGGATCAGAATATTATTATGTCATTAGTTACTTCATGTTAGTAAGATTATATGAAAAATAGTATTTATAAACAAAATTACATTATTTCACTTCATTATTTAACATTTAAACATAACTTTCATTGCATATTTCGCGCAGTCTAATTTTGAAGATTTATTTACTTTTTATAATTAAACCACTTATGATATGCCTATAATATTTTAAGGTATTCTGTTTGACTACCATCTCTATCAGCATGCAAAGTTTCATCAAAATCGCAAAAAAGTTCTCTTTGAAAGTAAAATTATGTTGGTACAATGCGTTGTAAAACTATCATTACTAAGAATGATGTTAATACTATTTAAAGTTATATATTATGATAAGTCGTATTGAACACTATAACCTTCTCTGATAAGATTTGACTCGAAATTCGCAACTCCAAGAAATGCATTTCGGCAAGAGTGTGCGTGCATGTACACTTATCTATGTATTCCGCTAGTCAACGCGACTGAGATGGAGTTTTGCTACGCGAAGTAGCGAGGGAAAAGAAGAAAAAAATCAGCACCATGAGCAAAATCAGCAAGAATTCTTCGAAGCTACTTGAGATATTGCGAAATATTCTCAAATTATATTAGCTAATATAATGTAATTGAATTTTCTCCATATAACTTATCTCCTATAAAACATCGATTCCGAGAAGTTTAAAGCGATAAATTTTATTAGCAGTGCATATATAATATTGACTTTACGTAATGTATAACATATGCTGCAGAGTAGATATATTTCAGAATTTGCTTGAAACTTGTTATATGGTATTACGGTTTTATGTTGAAGGTTGAAAAAATGCAATATATATGTGCTTCAGTTTGATGAACGAGTAATATATCGTACGCCAGCACGAAAGGTAATGCTAATTAAAAAATCAAATTGTGCAATAATAAAGAATTACCATTCTGAATTCAAAGTATTTTGCTGTCTTGAATCAGAACATATTAATTACACATATGCGGTAATTTTTTATAGAATACAGAACCCCAAAAAATTCGCCACTTGTCATTTCAAATATTTTTGTTTTATTTCCTTGTATTATAACTCATGGTAACTTTAATAGAGCAAGAACATTTAGATTAAATGCGCTAAAAAAAGTATACATTATTAAAGTTAATATTAGGTATACTATTAAATGATAAATTATAATTGAATGATAATGGACTTAATAAGAACTAGTGGGGCGCATGGCATCGTGCCTTAAGGCAAATTGCTGGAACTTCCCGTACCCGAAATTATTGTTTTTAAAAAGATTAACATTTTTGAAAAAAATAGATTTTTGAGAAACTATATTTTTTGACAAAAATTTACTTTTTTTTGAAAAAAAGACTTTTTAAAGAAAAATTTATTTTGAAATATTTTGGAAATTATGAACTTTTTTTAAAGGCAATCGTACAGCTTTAACTGCATGGAGACAAAATATCAAAGCGCGTAAGCGCCGCGGCGCCATCTAACAGTAAAACATTGGTATGGAACCTATAGGAATGTAAACAAAAATTATACTTATTGTTAAAATCTCTATAAAACATCTGATAACTTGATGTGCATACGTCTAATGATAATTTTTGACCCCCAAATGTCATTTTTTTTACTTTTTTTACTATATCTCCGAAACCGCTAGACCTGCTTTCACGAAAATTTGATCAGTTCTTCATCTTGTTGATACAAGGAAAGCGTTTTTTTAATTATTCAAATCGGACGCTCCGTTCTCTTAAAGATTGAGTTACCGTTTTTGCACTTTTTGCCTCATATCTTCGGAACGGCTAGACCTGCCTTCGCCAAAAACTAATCAGCACATCTCCTTATCAATACGAATCGAATGTTTTTGGAATTATTCAAATCGCTTCATCCGTGTTTCCGAAATCGTCGACGAAAATTTGTATCCGCACACACACACACACATATACACACACATACATCAAATTTTTCTAAGGTATGCCAAAATGTTCAAAAGGTTTTGAAACGTAAAGATATATAAAAATTTTCATTTTCTATTTATTTGCAATTACTATAACTTGCCCTACGGGAAGTTCATAACGTCAATATTAATTAGAAAAACATTATTAATATATTTTTTGTAAATGATCTCCAAAAAACACAAAATTATTATAAAATTTAGTAGAATATTAACAAAAATTATATATATATATATATATATACAATTTACACCTACTTTTCCATTTTTAGGAAAATCATAAAAATAACTTTATTACATCTTTTGCAAACACACGCCTTCTGATGCCTCTAAGAAAGGTGCGCCCACATTTGGGTTAAATCTATTTTTGTAACGAGTAATTCATGTATAATTTGAGAAACTTGTAAGGGTAGGTTTTCACAGGAATGTTATAGAAATCAGAAAGAAAATTGTATAATAAATAGAAATAATATAAAAAAATAAAAAAATATATAGTGAAAATTCTTTGCATTAAAATATAAGTGATAATAAAAAAATTGCCACTACTTAAAATAATTTACGATATTCTTGTCAAAAACCACTTTCAATATGAGGTTAGTTTATATTTATATATTCCAGAATATCACAAAATTAAAATCTTTATATCGAAAAAATTATAAAGCTTTTGATATGGCAATAAACGAAATTTTGTAATTTATGATTATTTGTTTTTCCAAAAGTCATTAACAGGTTTAAAAAAATAATAAACTTTTCAATAAAGATAGTATTGAGTTTATAAAGTATTAGGTTATGACGTTACTAGTTTTTAATTATGTTTAATTGTTGCTTCTTGAATAAGCAAATCCAAGCATAAAACAAAATGTTTTTTAACGGTAGTATTTACTTGCAACGTTTCTAGTTGGCTAGTGATTGTCAGAGATAGAGCACAAAATTTCAATGCACGATTTTTCTACTCCATATTATGTAATATATATTATAATTTATTATCACAATTTGTATGTTATGTTTTAATCTATTATTACACTGCCATAATTTCAGCTGCAACCATTTCTGGAATATTTGATACGTGTCTGATTTTCTTATAAGTAATGTTCATCCCCGTGCACATACAAATGCAATACTATAGCATTGGCATCCGTGTGTAAAACACGACCCGGAAATGTAATACAGGGACCCAGGTGACCGCATAACGTCTTGTAGAACATTGCGGTTGTGTAACTCATTGACGGTGCATTACTGGTCAGCCGGTGGCGACCATTATCTTTGTTCGCGCAATCGAGCTCGGATGTATAAGACGCATTAAGGTAAATCATGTTGCAGAAACAATAGTTAGCAGAAGGCAAATAAATTAATTTAATTATAAATTCAGGTGGCAATTCAAAATTATTCATGCATTATAAAGGGCTCACCCGTAGGTTAAAGGTTAAGAGCGACGGGGATTGATTCAGAGGTTCCGGGTTCGATACCCACTTTGAGCAGCTTGTTGTCAGGCAGCAGTGGCAACGATTTTCACTTGGAAATATAGATAGAAATATGTTTCCCAATGAAAAGAGCATTTCCCTGGCATTGCTGCACTAATAAAAAGTCAGCCCTATTAAAGAACCTCTAATAATAAAATTATCAAATTTGATAGATTAATCGTTGGGTTACCATTTAAAAATACGAAATAGGGAAAAGTTCCAGCTCAACAGCTAACAAAACGGTTCTGATTGCTGTTAAGATGTAAGAATAAAGAAAAAAAAAGTATCATAATATCATATAAACAAGTTGTAAGTTGTATTTTGACTTATGGCAAGTTGCTTAAAGTTTCCGGTACGTATTCATAGTCAACTTAATCAATAAGAATTAGGATTCAGCTATTTAGGTAAAATGTTCAACTGTTTTTTCGTAAATATAATTTTCGCTATCACTAAAAAATAATCAGTACGATTTCCAAATAATTATCTTCAAATATACTTAAATTATCTGTGATAATTGAAATTAAATTAATTAGTTTGACACATTTTATTACATCAATTTCCGATTCTAAATAAATTTTATTTAAGTGTTAACCTCAACTGTAATTTGTAGCTACTTACAAAACACGAAACGGCATATGTTTTGACATAGATTATGATCTGAATCGCTTAGGCGCGTGGTTATATTATAATTTTTAATAATTCAACCGCTAATCCTATAACATTTTGTAGGTTTTTTCAGACTATGACAACTATCGGTATAAAAAGTTTTACTGAAATTGTCATGACTTTTTAAATACGAATAACGATCTGGACGATCTTTGCAAAAAACGAATCAATTACGATTTCCAACCAATATCTTTCAAACAGTTTTTGAATAAATAAAATCAAGTCAAGCTTGTGGGGTAAAACATAGACAAAAAATTACAGTTTCTTGTTAATTATAAAAAAACGGCTTGGCCGATCGTCGCCCAAATAGTCCACCCGTTTTTGAAAAAACGTCAAGGAAAGGTCAGAAATCGGTTAACACACACATATGTTTACATAAATGGTTTTATTTGATTCAGAAAAATCTGAAACTTGAAATGAAAGAAAATATAGAACTAGCAAATCGGATATTTCCGAGAAAACAAACTTAAGTTATTATATGAAAATTGAAAATCAATATTTATGAAATGAACAATTAAATGGTTTAAATATTATTCTATATAAAAAATAGCACCACACCTGAGTTTTTGTCATATAGACAATAAAATGTAGTACTAAGTATAAGTATTTGACTGTTTATAAAAATAGAAAAATCATTTGAAAAGTACATTTTTTGTAAATGAAGTCGCTTGAATTTAATTATCGTTATATGAAATAATTTAATTGAGCAATTAGTATCGATATTTATTTTTTCTTTTCTTTTTTTAGATTTATATGTAGAAAATATTATCAATATTTGCATATGATATTGCATATATATTTTGAGTAAGAGTAACAAAATGAATTTTTCTTCCTCTGTTACTCATAAAGATCAGATTGAATCATATCTAGAACTCAAAATAAAAAAACACGGTTTTGCAAATTAAAAAATAACAAAGAAGGAATAACTAATTGTTATAAGTCCATAATGAATCATCAATTCTATATATTTATAGCACCGTATAATCATATGTAGAATGTAGGTATCAATCAACGTCTATATCATAGAAATATCACTTCAGAAATACTAATATTTTCCTCAGACAATGAAAAAATTCGATAAATCTCTAATTCAACGTAATATTTGCTAATATTAGTAAAACCATTATGAGTTTTTAATTGAAATCAAAATACTGTATTATTGCTTGAGAATATTGAAGCATACCGTTTTATTATATTTAAATTAAAAATACAATTTATTTTAGCTCAAATCAAAATATTTATAAATCAAAAAAATTAATGAACATATTCAGTATATACTATAAAGCATGTCACGAAAAAAATCCGAAATATTGTGATAGCTTATATTAACATCCTATTCGATTACTATCATTATGATTTATAATATCTGTTGATAAGAAACTCTAATTATATTTAATGCCATCAACTTATTCTAAATATTAATTCTTTAATAAACAAATAATTGAAAAAGCAGAAAAACAATTTTATGTAAATTGTGTTGTAGAACTCAAAGAAAAGTTTTAATTACACAATATACAGGAAAACATGAAATAAACTCTAAAAAGTGTCTTCAACTCGTTGGAATAATAATTACATTTATTTACTTCAAATACGTTGGAATTAATTTATTGATATAAATACCTGAAGATAAAGCAGAGTAATGTAAATTCATGGACCACTCACCTGAAACAAATGAAAAATGCATTAAATGTGTTAATTTTATCATTAGTTATGTTGATATTAATAGAGGTAAAATAGTTAGATTCTTGGCAACAACATTCTGAATCTGAATTCGAAAAACATGATTTATTATGAAACCACGACGTGGTAATTTCAAAATGAAAGTAAAACGTAGTGAGGCGCACCAATTAATTGAATTAAACAACGAAAGTCATTTAAAACTCATTAACGCTTATCACTTCTGTACAAGAGTCGAATGCTGCATAAATAGAAGGGCTCAGCCATTAAGCTTTATTAGGGCGGATTTATAAAGATCTCAAGTAGAAATCTCGAGCATATTTATGCAAAAATTTTGCATGACAAAAGTACGAGAATTATCATAAAAATATCGAAGCACAGTTCCCAGTTAATTGCAATGCCTTCAAATTATAATAATTGGTGTGTAAACTATATAGATTATGCATATTATAATTTTTTAGAAGTGAAATACAAACTTAATTTCAGTAATAACAATTTATTATGATAATTATATAAGAATTATCATTAAATGAACTCAATAAAACATCTTCATTATTAGTCCATTTATTGTATTAGAAGAACTAATACTAATAGAAGTCATTAGAAGAACTAACTAATAGAAGTCAATTGATGAGTGTGTATGCGGTTACAAAATTTTTCATTGATTTGAATAATTCAAAAAAACATTTCACTTGTATGAACGTAATGAAAAAATGATTAAATTATTGTAATGGTAGGTCCAGCAGTTTTGGATATCAAAAAAAAGTTCAAAAAACGGCATTTGGCGATCAAAAATGATCATTATAAATATACACAAAAAATTATCAAATGTTTTATATGGAGTTTAATATTGAGTATTGATTTTGTTTCCATTTCTATGAGTTCCGTATCAAGATTTATAATGTTTTAAATTACTTTATATAGATGAAACAAAAGTTCTAGACGTCTTAGGCAGCAATTCTCAACCGGCTTGAATGTGTATCCAAACCTTTTAAGAATTTTAAAATTTTGACAATAAATGAAAATTTTCAAATTTGTCAATAAATTTCAAAATTTAAAGAAATTGTAATTTACAAACACATTTAAAAATATTCTAAAGTATATACTCAATTTTTTCAAAGGCATTTAAATTTTTTTGAAATTGTTTGAAAAAAATTCAAAATTCTCAAAAAACATTTTTTTCCCTCTAAGCTTTTAAAAATTACGGTACGTAGAGTTTCAGTATGACTTAAGACACGATGCCAAAATTTTGGTTTCAAATATTTATTAAAAGCCATGTGGTATGATTAATTTCTATAGATGCTACATAATATAATTTTTACATAAATATGTGTATATATGAATACAAACATAATTTTTACCATTAAAGTTTTCCGGAAATTCACAGTTGCATGTCCACTCAAAAACTATTGGATTCCCTCGCAGATATATGTGTTTATTTTATCGCAAGAAGAAATTGCGATAGAAAACGATAAATGACCATTGCCACGGTTATTCGAGATTCGTAATTCTCTATTAATAACCGTATATAACTCATAATTTCTACTTATATAACTGTCTAGTCCCATTTATATGAAATATGGTGCTAGCACATGAATTCCGTCTGGTTTTGCACTAGCGGGTATAGGGCCGGTACGCCAGTGCGCCGTTTGCGGGCGTATGATATATCGCACTATTCATATTAGGACGTCTCTTCAAATTACTATGAATGATATATGATAAACGGCATCACATATTTTTGCATTCTGACATTCGGTCAACAATATCAGATGAGTACAGACCCATCAAAATTAATTGAATTTATGAACATCATGTTACAATGTACCTTTCCGAACACGTGGAAAAAGGGATTGCGAGATGCGTCACACGCAAGAATTACACGTTGTATAAATAATTTATAACAGTCGCCCGTCGCCTGTGACGCTCAGGAATTGTATCGTATAAGACGGAGTATTTACTTTAATGTATTAATGATGTGTTTGATGTCTCTCGTATTCTGCAAACAAAAGGCGGAATGATTTAATTAAGAACTTGTTTTCTTGTCTTGTTTCGGTAGTCATGATATTGATGCGTCTATAAATAACATGTAGGGCAACGTTTGAATTTCCGCTTTATGAAGTTTAACAATACTTCACGAAGAACAGATAAAACATTTAGCTCAGACTCAAATCGCCAACGCTCTATTGACATATTCTTTTTATAAAATAAAAGGATAGAACCGGGCAAAAAGGTCCAATTTGACTTTAAGATATTTTACTATTTAAACTAAATGAACTACACCACAACACATAATACAGATCAAACAAACTATATTCAGTAAATGTCTTAGATAATTCCTTATTATAGAAATCTGTGAAAAGGACAGCCAGAAAGCAAAAACAGAACAAATGTCTCATTTTCAAAGCATTTTACAAAATAGTAACTACAATATACAACCAATGCAAAACATAATTCACTTGAACACATTTTCCACAAAGACAACACTGCATATAACCTTAATCTGGTATATCATTAACAGAATTCTAATAACTATTATTTCAATTTAATGTTTCTAAAATTTCTTTTTTCCCCAAATTTATATTTTTTTTACAATTTTTTATTGCTTACGCCTTTGTCAGGCTAAATGTTCAGTAGGTCCTTTTCACCACACCCACGTATAAGCTTTTATAGATATTATATAAAAAACTGTTAAATCTAACCTGAAAATAGTGCATCTTAAGCAATAATTAGATAATGTATACTTAAAGATTATATTTAAGGTCTTGCAAACTGAACAACAGTGTTCACAAACAAAAAAACTAACAATAATTGTGTTTTGGATTTTTAAATAATTCCGTTGCTTATACATTTTTTGCCCTCTACTTTCGTTCCTTACTTAACTTGTTTTTGAGATATCGGGAATTTTTTACGCGCAGACCGTTATAAACCGCTCAATTTTTGTACATGAATAAATCAACCACTTTTAGAATATAAACATCATAACTAATGGTTTTATTACAGTTGATTTTATAACATTCGATGATAGAACTTTAAATCCATGGTTTGCTGTAAATTGTTCTAATATGAGTAAGAAAAAATCCATAATTCTCAAATTTTGGACTAGGTTACTAATTTTGGATTAGTTAAAGTAACAATTAAATTCCTAGTAATAATTTAAATATATTTTCCTTTTCTTTCTCAACAAACTTTTTGAAATAGTTAAAACTAATTGCTTGCCGCACAATCTTCATTCACATTTGTACTTTTGTAACATTCGCTGCTTTAAAATATGCATTTGAAGTCAAACTAGTGGGGCGCATGGCATCGTGCCTTAAAGCAAGTTGCTGGAACTTCCTGTACCAAAAATTATTATTTTTTTAAAAACTATTAACATTTTTGAAAAAATTTCACTTCGAAAAAATTAGATTTTTGAGAAACTATAAATTTGACAAAAAATTACTTTTTTTTTTGAAGAAAAAAAATTTTTTTTTGGTGACAAAAAATTTTTTTGAAAAAAAAATGTTCTTCATTTTGACATATTTTGGAAATTCTGAACTTTTTTTCAAAGCAATCGTACTGCTTGAACTGCATAGAGACGAAATGTCAAAGCGCGTAAGTGCCGCGCCGCCGTCTAACGGATAAGCATTGGTACGGAACCCATAGAAATGTAAAAAAATATACTTATTGTTAAAATATCTGATTATTTGATGTGCATATGTCTAATGATCATTTTTGACCGCCAAATGGCATTTTTTTACTTTTTTCATTAGATCTCCGAAACCGCTGGACCTGCCTTCATGAAAATTTGATCAATTCTTCATCTTGTCAATACAAGTAAAATGTTCTTTGAATTATTAAAATCGGCGAAATTATTAAAAGCTGAGTTACTATTTTTGGCACTTTTTGCCCCGTATCTTCAGAACGGCTAAACCTGCCTTCGCCAAAAACTAATCCGCACGTCTCCTTATCAAAACAAATCAAATGTTTTTTGAATTATTCAAATCGGTGATCGGTTGATCGGTGTGCCCGAAATCGTCGACGAAAATTTGTATCCGCACACACATACACACACGCACACACACATACACACACGCACACACACATACACACACGCACACACACATACACACATACATCCATTTTTTCTAAGGTATGCCAAAATATTCAGAAACCTTTAAAACGTAAAGATATATAAACATTTTCATTTTAGATTTTTTTGCGATTACTATAACTAGTCTACGAGGATGTTAAATATTAGTCATGCAAATACAATTTCAGTATCTACTGACCAGTTTGACTACTCAAATAGTTTCTGCTACTTAAAATTAAGAATGCATTCGAAATATTCTCAAGATTTGCCACAGCTAGTTTTAGTACTAAATGAGGGGTTAAACATACTTCATATATACTATAGTACACGTATAGTATTTGCACAGTATAAGTAAGTATTACCAATATGCAAAAATCTACTTGTAATTTAAATAATATGATTTGAAACTGCTTACATTTGAAAGATTTGATAGTAACAATAGGCATGTGAATTGGATATTATTTAATATTTATAATATTAATATACAAAATGCAAGTGAAACCGCATTAATTGAATTATTTATTAATTGAATAATTTTACCAATGTGGATATTTAATAACAGTACCTATACTAGAATATGTTATTCCAAAATAATTTGAACTGTTTGTTTATTTGACCTATCTAATGATAAAAGCTCTTTCCAGGAATGTACGATATGCAAAAGGCAAATAATTATATAAATTACAAGGTTTAGATTATTTTGCAATGTAATGCACAAAAATCTCATAATCAATCTCATAAAATCCACAATTTGATACTTTTAATTTGGTTATGCAATAAAATTGTAGCAATGCTTAAAGTATATTTTTTAACTAATAAGTTTATCATCAAATCAAATATATTACAATATGATAGTAATTGAAAACGAATTAAAAACTAAGTTTATTGCAACCTCATTGTTTCTAATTTATTTAATTTAGTTATAATACGGAGATTATGACGAACAAAAATACGAAGTCTATAACAAACTCTGAAGTACCAAAAGTGCATTAATACTTATTGAATATAAAGAAAATTGAAATCTTTGAAATTAACTTGTTGTTTTACCACTGAATTTTGTGATATCAAACGTACAATAATTTTTGATATTCTCATTTTCACAAAATAATGTGCCTACCATAAATGCCAACCCTATAAGTTGCCTAAAAACTTAGGATTATTATATGGTAACTATTTTTCATTTTGATATTTAATAACGATTTATCATTGTAATTGATCAAATATTTCAATTTCTATTATTAACAATAACTATTAGTGCTATAAACATATGCAAATAATTTAATGTTAATTCAGTAACTTATTAAGCCGCACTATATACCTATTTCAAAGATTGTACGTTAGTAAATGATCGCAAAATCAATGAAATATCATTGAAAACTAATAAAACTGCATATTTAAATATAAGTAATATTCGAAGACGAACACATTTGGATTTGGAAAAATGAATGACTCAAATTTACAAAAATAAATGAAGTTTAATGATTATCTACAATCTACGACACACCCTAAATTTTCAGAATTTTACCTAAGCAATTATTAACTCATGATATAACTGTTATTATAAAGTCATAATATAACTGATGTGTAATATTGCAGAGAGACAATTATTTCCATGGAGAGAAATCGATTTGTATCCTTCATTAACGCATATATACTTTAACTTTAATCAATCAGTTCAATATGTTTCTTAATTAGTTTTTTTTATTTTATTTTTTTATTGGCCTCGCTTACTCGAGCATTTAGCAACCTACAACATATTTTAATTTCATTACAATATTTCAATTTCAATACTATCTTCATGTTCATACTATTCTTCTTATATAAATCCTATTCTTCTTCCTATTTTATATATTCTATCCTATTCTGTGTACTCTTCAACGTAACTTTTTTCTTCTTTATTATATATCATTATATGTTCTATCTTCTTACGTCTTCATTACTTCTATTCTTACTTCCATTACTTCTATTCAATTTAATTTTTATTCTCAAACCTTTTTATACACGATTGAACTATTTTTAACTTTATTTCAAACTATTTTTAATTTTTAATAGTATTTCTATATCATGCCGGGGATTCGAACTCCGAATCTCCGGCGTGTGAGTCGCAAACGCTACTAATTCCGCCACTTCTTAATTAGTAGTTAGTGGCTTATATAAAAAATTTATTCAAAATCCTAAACAAGACCATAAAATATGAAATGAATCTACAAATGGCGATTGTTATCTAGCAATTTATAAACAAGTTTATTCTAGGAAAGAGGTAGTATTTTTTTTTTTTTTTTTATTTTTTTTTTAAATTTTATTGGCCTCCGCTTTACAGCATTTTTAGCCACATACATTAATCATTTTATTCTTCATCATATTCTATACAATTCTTACATATATATTTCTTATACATTCATCATATATATACTATCTCTTCTTATATACTAATCTTCCATCCAATTTTCATTCTTCTTCTTGTTTCTCAATATGTTCTTCTCATCTTCTAAACTTCTTTTTTCCTATTTACTTCTATTTTTTCTCGTATTCTACAAATTAACAATTATTTGGAAGCGCCAGGAGTCGAACCATCGATCTCCGGCATGTGAGTCGGACATGCTGAGGTAGTATTTATTCAAGATAATTAAGTAAATATAACACATTGTCAGTATTTATATTTACTCATATACCATTCGTTATGATGCAACTGGGCCACGACATATAGCATACCCTTGGCAAGCGCCACGCCACTACCCTGATCAAATATTTAACCGCGGTTAAATGCGAAGCGAATGTAGAACGGCCATCAACTTCTCACAACTAAAATAAATAAAGTCATAACCTATTAAATGTAGCTTTCTATTCCAAGGCTGTATTCATCGCAATTTTTATTTACAATTGCAATTTATTTAAATCAAATTATTTAAAAAAAATGTCAAATGTAATAATTTATGTATTGCAATAACTCACAGCGTTATCCTCACAAATACTTCAAACACATGTTGCTTTTTATCCTAATTTGACAGGGAAATCAATAACCTAATGCTATGAAAAAATTGCATTGAGATATTCGCATATACTAAAGTTTATATATATAGTGTAATAAATTAAAAATATTAAATATTAAGATTTTTGTCCGCAATGTTTTAAAAGCTCGTGAGTATAATATGAAAATATATAATAAAACATAATTTTGTGAATAAATATTACAAGAAATATTTTCCCTTTATTTCCTCATTCATATTTTGGCTTAGTTGAGTTATTTTTTTCTTCATCTGTTTCATCTTTATCAGAAAAGGATAAGACCCACAACCCCATGTAACATCCTTACCCAACGAATAATTTTAAAAACAATTCATCGTTATTTCTAAGCTAAATTGTCTACGAAAAAACTAATTGCTGGTAATTAACTATTAGGGGGAAGTCCTCTAATAATCAATCCCCTAGTGGCGGACACCTAAGGTTATTTATAAATAAATCGACAATTATTTTACGATATGTTTATTAAATTATGATTTATGTTATATAACAAAGTTAGAAATCAAACTAAATTAACAAAACCGCAATCTTTGCTGAAAACTAATTAATACTATCTATCAAACTTTGGTGTCAAATGATATGATTTTAAACAGTGGCACCTAGTACCGGACATTTCAAAATAACCTGCATTGTTCACATATGTAGCCATCTCCACACTCTGGAATCTATGCATATGTATCCTTGATGAATATTCTTAGATATTGCAAAAAAAGTCACTATTCTTCCACCCTTTTGGCTGGGCCACACCGATGCTCTCAGCTGGTGCATTCATAAGATTTTCATTCTTTGACTAGGAAATACGAATAATGGGGGTATGTAGTGACCGTTAACACTCACACAGAACAAAATTAAATAATTGTAATAAATTACGTAAATTCTCACAAGAAATATCAATATGTTTACTGTCCGGCACTAAGGGACGACTTAGTGTCCGGTGCTAAGGGACAGACATTTTCGTTCATTTGGTGGCACTTACTATAATTGGTTGAAAGATCTAATAATATTTTACCATTTTGCGGATAACAATCAAGTAAAACTTTTATCCTTGCATACCACTCAAATGTAAATGCATAAATATGCTAGAATTACTTCCATTGATATTTAGGTGACGACGTGATTTTGCGCCTAAAACAGGAAAGGGTTGCTCTCATCATGGCCGTGTGCATCAAAGGCGAGGCTTGGCGCGTGATCCTCTACTTGTGTGCCCCCTGCGCCCCTTTCACTTTTATTTTGAAATAAAAAGATTTATACTCGCATAAATAATACGTGTTAAATAGAGTGTCCGGTTCTTGGTGCCATCCGGCGTTGCGGGACTTCCCCATAATGTTCAATTTACAGAAAATAACAAACAAAGATCTATCTGTATACAAGTAAGAGTTATTATTAACAGAAATCGAACAAAAAAATTTTTTTTGACTGTTCAAAAGCAACGCGGTGTACATATTATATAGTGCGCTGACTCAATGCAAATACTTGTTCAAACAAGAATTCTTCAAATTTCTCTCTTCGTACTCTTTCTCAAGATTAGTTAACTTTTATGGCAATTGTCACTACCATACCCTGACACAACCCAATCTTCCCTATATTGATATAATTCATAAAAATGTGGGATAAATATGATATTTGCTACAGGTTTAGTATATTTAGTACTATATTTAAATAAATATTATAAATTAAGAAAATAATGATATATATATATATTGAATATATATATATATATATATATATTATATATATATATATATATATATATATTATATCAATATATATATATATCATTATTTTCTTAATTTATAATATTTATTTAAATATAGTACTAAATATACTAACCTGTAGCAAATATCATATTTATCCCACATTTTTATGAATTATATCAATATAGGGAAGATTGGGTTGTGTCAGGGTATGGTAGTGACAATTGCCATAAAAGTTAACTAATCTTGAGAAAGAGTACGAAGAGAGAAATTTGAAGAATTCTTGTTTGAACAAGTATTTGCATTGAGTCAGCGCACTATATAATATGTACACCGCGTTGCTTTTGAACAGTCAAAAAAAATTTTTTGTTCGATTTCTGTTAATAATAACTCTTACTTGTATACAGATAGATCTTTGTTTGTTATTTTCTGTAAATTGAACATTATGGGGAAGTCCCGCAACGCCGGATGGCACCAAGAACCGGACACTCTATTTAACACGTATTATTTATGCGAGTATAAATCTTTTTATTTCAAAATAAAAGTGAAAGGGGCGCAGGGGGCACACAAGTAGAGGATCACGCGCCAAGCCTCGCCTTTGATGCACACGGCCATGATGAGAGCAACCCTTTCCTGTTTTAGGCGCAAAATCACGTCGTCACCTAAATATCAATGGAAGTAATTCTAGCATATTTATGCATTTACATTTGAGTGGTATGCAAGGATAAAAGTTTTACTTGATTGTTATCCGCAAAATGGTAAAATATTATTAGATCTTTCAACCAATTATAGTAAGTGCCACCAAATGAACGAAAATGTCTGTCCCTTAGCACCGGACACTAAGTCGTCCCTTAGTGCCGGACAGTAAACATATTGATATTTCTTGTGAGAATTTACGTAATTTATTACAATTATTTAATTTTGTTCTGTGTGAGTGTTAACGGTCACTACATACCCCCATTATTCGTATTTCCTAGTCAAAGAATGAAAATCTTATGAATGCACCAGCTGAGAGCATCGGTGTGGCCCAGCCAAAAGGGTGGAAGAATAGTGACTTTTTTTGCAATATCTAAGAATATTCATCAAGGATACATATGCATAGATTCCAGAGTGTGGAGATGGCTACATATGTGAACAATGCAGGTTATTTTGAAATGTCCGGTACTAGGTGCCACTGTTTAAAATCATATCATTTGACACCAAAGTTTGATAGATAGTATTAATTAGTTTTCAGCAAAGATTGCGGTTTTGTTAATTTAGTTTGATTTCTAACTTTGTTATATAACATAAATCATAATTTAATAAACATATCGTAAAATAATTGTCGATTTATTTATAAATAACCTTAGGTGTCCGCCACTAGGGGATTGATTATTAGAGGACTTCCCCCCTAATAGTTAATTACCAGCAATTAGTTTTTTCGTAGACAATTTAGCTTAGAAATAACGATGAATTGTTTTTAAAATTATTCGTTGGTAAGGATGTTACATGGGGTTGTGGGTCTTATCCTTTTCTGATAAAGATGAAACAGATGAAGAAAAAAATAACTCAACTAAGCCAAAATATGAATGAGGAAATAAAGGGAAAATATTTCTTGTAAAATTTATTCACAAAATTATGTTTTATTATATATTTTCATATTATACTCACGAGCTTTTAAAACATTGCGGACAAAAATCTTAATATTTAATATTTTTAATTTATTACACTATATATAAACTTTAGTATATGCGAATATCTCAATGCAATTTTTTCATAGCATTAGGTTATTGATTTCCCTGTCAAATTAGGATAAAAAGCACATGTGTTTGAAGTATTTGTGAGGATAACGCTGTGAGTTATTGCAATACATAAATTATTACATTTGACATTTTTTTTAAATAATTTGATTTAAATAAATTGCAATTGTAAATAAAAATTGCGATGAATACAGCCTTGGAATAGAAAGCTACATTTAATAGGTTATGACTTTATTTATTTTAGTTGTGAGAAGTTGATGGCCGTTCTACATTCGCTTCGCATTTAACCGCGGTAAATATTTGATCAGGGTAGTGGCGTGGCGCTTGCCAAGGGTATGCTATATGTCGTGGCCCAGTTGCATCATAACGAATGGTATATGAGTAAATTAAATACTGACAATGTGTTATATTTACTTAATTATCTTGAATAAATACTACCTCAGCAGGTGTCCGACTCACATCCGGAGATCGATGGTTCGACTCCTGGCGCTTCCAAATAATTGTTAATTTGTAGAATACGAGAAAAAATAGAAGTAAATAGGAAAAAAGAAGTTTAGAAGATGAGAAGAACATATTGAAAACAAGAAGAAGAATGAAAATTGGATGGAAGATTAGTATATAGAAGAGATAGTATATATATGATGAATGTATAAGAAATATATATGTAAGAATTGTATAGAATATGATGAAGAATAAAATGATTAATGTATGTGGCTAAAAATGCTGTAAGCGGAGGCCAATAAATTTAAAAAAAAAATAAAAAAAAAAAAAAATACTACCTCTTTCCTAAATAAACTTGTTTATAAATTGCTAGATAACAATCGCCATTTGTAGATTCATTTCATATTTTATGGTCTTGTTTAGGATTTTGAATAAATTTTTTATATAACCACTAACTACTAATTAAGAAGTGGCGGAATTAGTAGCGTTTGCGACTCACACGACCGGAGATTCGAGTTCGAATCCCCGGCATGATATAGAAATACTATTAAAAATTAAAAATAGTTTGAAATAAGTTAAAAATAGTTCAATCGTGTATAAAAAGGTTTGAGAATAAAATTAAATTGAATAGAAGTAATGGAAGTAAGAATAGAAGTAATGAAGACGTAAGAAGATAGAACATATAATGATATATAATAAAGACGAAAACAAGTTACGTTGAAGAGTACACGAATAGGATAGAATATATAAAATAGGA
>NW_020539726.1:3598073-3618095 GCF_003426905.1 Ctenocephalides felis | reverse complement strand
ACTTGCTCTGATATTGCAAATGAAATGAAAATGTTAATCAATATAATCCGATATTTAAAATATCTAGTTATAATTATAACTAGAATATTATAAAAGAAGATTATCAATAAACAAATTAATAAGTTATGAAACAGTGCATTACGTATATTCTGATACAAAGGCAAATGAGAGTTTTACAGAAATAAAAGTAAAGTGTTTCGAATTATATTTATATCAAATATCACTTACAATTTTATTTGTCACTATTACTTTCTTGTTCAGATTTTATTATTGTTTATTTCTGCTGTAAATTCAAATTGAAAATTTAAAATTGAATTTACAAATATCCGTTTTGGAGAATATCCATACACTAGTCACCATTAAAAATATTAAGGTCACTGATTTTGAAAACACTAATTTATTTATTTGACATTATGTATTTTATAGATATTAAAGTTATGAGAATGTAACGGATTTTCATTAAAAGTTTTTATACATTAAATTGGATATGAAAAAATGCGTGAATCGTTTCCCAACATCTCTATGCAAATTAGACTCTGAGTGCTGGGTATTATATATAACCCAGTTCAAATAAATTTGCGTATTCAATTAAAATACATCGACAGATTTTCAGAATCATAAATGAATTGTAAATAAATTGATAAACAATTTATATAGCACAATGATACTTTTCGTTTATATCCAATATTTGCTGCATTAAATAAATAGGAATTTAATGAATATTCATTATAAAACCTGAATTCAGCATTAATGGAGCATATATAGTATTGCCAATATAAATATTGCTATGCGCTAATTATAGTTATATAATATATATATATATATATATATATATATATATTAATAGAATTTATTTATTTAGAAGGCTGGATGGTCACATAAAACGACATCTGTTGTAGAAATTATAAAGTTTATTTTGTCATTTATTTAAATATATTATATCGTATAACAATATGTATGATGTCAATAATACAACATGACATATGAAATGAATAACTCACTATTGTAGTTTCACATCCAACAAATCCGCTATTGACGACAGAACAATTTTCTGTATACTGTATATGAAATATAAATATAAAATAAAATAATGATATAGAATAAATACGGTAGCGCAGGACACAAAGTTCCTATTTGATCCCAAGTCAATTATATCACAAAAATTACCACCATTCCCAGCTAATTCATCATTCTATAAATGTGTTTTTTTTGCTGTTCAAAAATTTGTAACCTGGTCTCTTTACCCCATAGGCGGGGTAAAGTAGGACTGTCATTTTACAATATAATAATAATCTCTACGATGTATTTTTTCACAGAGATAGCACTTTAACAAAATGTTTTTTTAACTAAATTCATATATTCATCCACTGAAATGAATATATATATATTCATTCACTGTGTTTTCTGATCAACGTTTTTGCTAAGGTAAAGGTTCAGTTGGTCCTTTTTACTCCATTCAGGTAAAACCTTTTATTTAGATTCAATAACAAACCTCGATAATATAATCTAACTTAAAATAAACATTACATCCTATAATTCAATTATATAACGTATACTTAAAAATTATATCAAGGTCTAGAAATGCTCACAACCAAAACAAATAACGACAAAAAAAAAATCTAAAATATTATGGATTTTAAACATTGTGTAGTAGTAGTACATATTGTTCTTAAAGAAATCTCAACTTCACTGGTTTCTTAGATAACGGTGGTGGACCTTTTTGCCTGCGGACCTTTGAGCTCTGCTCTAATCTATTTAAAAAGTTTTTAAATTTTTTTTTTGAATATCGAAAAATAATTTAGATGTTAATTTTAATTCTTGCTAAAGTTATAAACATCACTTATAATACTTCAAATAATTATAATAATCTACTTGAAATATTGAATATTCATCGAATATTTCATTAGGGCACGATTCTTGAGTCACAGACAAAGAATTGTATTCATACATACATAACATACTCACATACAAATACATTTTTCTAAGGTATGCCAAAATGTTCAGAAACCTTCAAAACGTGAAGATATACAAGAACTTTCATTTTCGATTTTTTCGATCATTATAATAACTTACCCTACGGGAAGTTGAAAAATCAAAAAAAGGACCATAATACATGTGAGCCATTCAAATAAAATCAGTGCTATGAAAATCAATTCTTCGATTACTAGTTTTTCTTCTTATATTACCAAACATTGCATGAAAGGTAAAGCTATCCACTTTGTTTAAGGAACTTTGAATCATTTCTTGTCGATAATGATTTATAAAAATCACTAAACTAACCGTAACTTATATTCATTTATATTTTATCTTATATTTGTATAAACGAACTCTGTATTCTGTAGTAAACTCTGTAGAAATAAGACATTATGCTAATAAGATAAAAAAATATATATTAATATGTTTGACCCATACATCTGTGACAGGTGCAAATTTATTGGTTGACCGAGTAGCTTAATAAGTAGCTTGTTTGAACTTTTATATTGCGCCGAACGGTGGTTTATAATCCCGGCGTGAGCGCGCACTCAGGAATTACCAGAGAGAAATTTTCAATTAAGCTGAAGTCGCTGGACACAGACGCATACATATATACGGCACTTTGTATGAGTTTAGTGAAAAAAAAACACGAAAAGCGTGAACTTTTAATTACTTTTTTTAATTAGTACGAGAGATTCTGCCGACTCCGAAGTAGAAAAAACATTTACGCATTTGAATGGTGTCAACATTCGAAACGCTCGATTCAGTCAAGATGGTGATGTTTAAATACTTGACAAGTACTATAAAATTGTTGCAAGTAATGAAAACTTCAAAAGTATCTAACAAATTAATGCTTCTGTACATAATATTTGCACTTATCAAAATTTTCTGACAAATTATTATATATGAGTTAAAGTGTTTTAAGATTAAAGGGCTTTTATAATTTGTTAAGATATTTTTACCATTTTTCTATGTTTTGTACCAAACATATGTATCAATACTCGAATTACTCCATTCAGTCAAGAAGCTAATGTATAAATACTCTACAATAACTCATACAAGTAATACACTCTTCAACAATGTTGATAAAATTAATTCTTCCATATAAAAGATTTTCTTCAATCGGAATGTTTCTCAAAAATAATTACATATTCATTTATGTGCCTCACGTATAACAAAATTGGATACTTTTAAAAACAATCAAGAAAATAAAATGTATAAAAAAAATTATTATAATGATCTTTGCATACGTTTTATATATAAAGCTATAAAAGAGGTATATTCTCTTTCCCAGTATTAAAATATTTAGCAAACTTTAAATTGTGAAGTTAAAATTTTCAACTTTTTAGTGTGAAAATAAAAATTTTGCTGTATATTAAACTAATAAATACGATTTTTAGTAGATATTATACTAAAATTATTGAATGTTTAGATAATAACCAATACTATAATATTTTAGGTTTAAACTTTGATCTACATCAGTACCCAAACTTTTATCAAATCTTCAACTATTATTAATATCAGCCTGATTATCTTTCTCCCCAAATCTTTCATGTTAACTATTTTAGAGTTTTTAAAACAGAATCAGTTTTTTAGCTAATACGTAAACAAATTTTGAACTTAAAAGTTAATCATAAAAAAACATCTGAGCCGATTGTCGCTCTGAAGTAATTCATACGATATCATATCAAGTTTCATAAATAGTTTTTAAATTAGATTTATGTAAATGGTGAGGACAAGATACATAACATTATATTTGGGTAGATAGTTAAGTAAAATTTGTATGCATTTGTTTTCTAAAAATAAACCTTGAAATGTTAAAGTTAATAAACATTTTATTAAATAGGCCTATTCGGGTACTTCTTATAGCAACTTGAGCAAAATAACCACTGTTACTGATTTGTAACTAGATAATCAATGAACAGAAAATCCAAAAGTACTGCAAATAAGCCCAAAAACTATATTCAGTAATGACGTTCTTCGTAGTGTTTATAACCTAAATTTGAGGTTATAGCCTTTGTAGAGTTTGTAGCCTAAATTTGAGTACAAAAAACAAACTGATAAAAGATTTTCACTATTTTACATCAAGTTTTAGTACCTTATTTCTACGTATTTCAAGTATTTATAAATACTTGTTATTAAAAAACATAATTTCAAATAAAAGTTTCAAATAAAAATACATTCTATAACACTACAAAGAATTGATTATATGATATTAGCAATAATGATCAAACTAAAAACTACAGAGAAAAATTATTAGAGAAATTTTTTGACTCATGTGAGCTTAAGTGATGCATACATAACGTCGTACAATCTGGGTTCATATTTTTCACAGATTTTGTCATTATATATATATATATATATATATATATATATATATATACTTGTAGTATTAGCACGTATGTAAGCCCTGTGTATATTCTGGGGGATCTGTGTGAGCACTTAAATATATTCTGTATACTCTGAGGATATTCCCTCGGACGTCCGGGCTTTGCAGTATTGCTATATCCTATCGACGGTATTGAAAAATATACAACAAAAACTTTACAAATATTGAGCGTATAAATCTACATAAATAAAACACGTGACTGTTTTTTATGACATTCTTGATCTTTGCGCATACAAATAAGTTGACTCAGTGTATTCGATTGAAAATATGGAATCTGATAAAAATATTATAATATTTTAGAAAAGGTGTCATTCGATGCAGACCAAACTTTTTTACATGTTTGCCAGAATACAAATGAGGCGAATGTCGACCCAATACTATTCAAGGTGAGAATGAAATAAAAACCAAATGTGAACCTGATTTGTGTAACAACAGTTTTATTACTGATGTATAATCATACTAATTAATCTTTATATTTTTAATGTAGTATCAACATCTCAAAGATAATGTTTATGTTATCGAAAAAAAATCTGATATCCAGTTTCATCGCCCTTTTACATCCTTCTGAATTGATTGACTTCTGAACTATAAAGTGTGAGTTTGTATGTGAGCCTAAATTTGACCTTTTATGGACTTTTTTTCAAAAATGTCTGTACCGCTTTCAAAAATTTAAAAGACATTTAGCAAATCTAGCTAAGAACATGCATTGACTAGTTATGGCCGAAGTGTTTCTTCATAATTATCAGATAAGTGCAAAAAAAATCTACATTTTCGCCAAAAGCTCTGTATCGATTTATGAATCGATTTATCAAAAGCTGTTCGAATTCGACAGTTGGAAACCATGCTGATTAGTTGTTTCACTTGAGCTGTTCCTTTGTGATTATCTGTTAATTTTTTGAAGATTTTAATGTATATTTTTGTAGCTATTATGATCTAATATAACATCCTAATATATTATAGGGCAATAAGTGGTAAAATTATAAAAATTCATGAAATTTTGGAATATAAAATTATAAATTTTCATTCAAGTTTGGAATAAGACTGCGCGCTTTAGATACCAATTAGTTTTTAATGAAAAGTGACATATTTATTTTCTATAAATAAATTTCATTACACACAATTCAAAAAGTTGCTGAATCTCATTGTATTTAATATACGTTATATGTTTGGCAAATAGATTATTAATTATTTTTTTAGATCGTTTATAGTATCCATTTTCAGTTGTGCGATTTATTAACGAACTCTTGTTAATATCTACGTAATTTTGGAAACATTTTTTTATGATTAAATTCTATTAAATCTAAAATTGAAGCCAGAAATAAAAATAAATCGGAAATTTAAACTGTAACTACCTTAGACTAGCAAATTGTACATTTGATATATGAATCGTTAAAATATTATATCCTTGGCATATAAAAGTTTTGTAGTAAAAGTATAAGCAATCAATAGGAGTTCGTGAACTTTTGAGTTTTTTCGTATAAATATAATACTCACTAAAGTTAAACGTGTGATGCGCATAATTTATTTACAATTTGTTGGAAAGTGATGATGACGAGCTGAATAAAACTTCGAAACGGATAATAACACGAAAATAACAAACACATTTAAAATAAATCTAATTTACATTAACATAAACAATTTTTATGACTAAAATTTCTATCAATTAAACTTAAGTGTGCTACATTTGATGCGAAGAAAAATTGAATAAAGTACCATTTTGCCAAATGTTGCTAAAGCAAGTTGCATTAAGTTTCTGATACGTATACATAGTTATCCAAACGGAAAAGCATTAATATTCAGTTGTTTAGGTAAAATGTACAGCTGTTCATTTCGAAAATAAAATTGTCGTATTGATCAAAAATTAATCAGTTGGTACAATTTTCAATTGATGTTCCTCAAACATACTTATCACATCTGTTTTTGTATAAATTAAATTAATTGTTGCGAAATAGTAAATAATCAAATTTAAAGTTTTAAAGATTCTATAATTTGCATAAAAATGTCATTCACTTAACTGTTATTTAATATTCAATCGATCCATAATACGGTTTGACATTGGGCTGCAATTTTACTTTTTATTTTGCGACAAGGGTTCTGTCCCCACATGATAGATTGCGCCTAGGTGGTTGCTCTAGCGTCCGTCCGGTGTAAGGAACAAGTAAATTTTCTTCTCTAACTAAGAAACAAGCAAGAGATAAAAAATATACTCTTTGTTAGTTTTATATCATACATCATTCTGGTGACGTACGATCCAAGATTGGAATCATAATATAATAGCTATAGTAAAGACACTATTATGGAGTAATGATTGTAAAACGTTGTAATATAAATGCAAAATATCATAAAATTTTGCACAACCATTTCGTAAGTTATGATGTATTATGCTTTGTTATATCTCGTAGTAAGTTTGGAAAAAAAAAACAGATTAAAATTTAAAAAAAAAAATCGAAATGTGGAGTTTAATTTAACCCATTAATGCTTTGCAGCTTTTGAGTTACGGTATATGAATATATTTTCAATTTGATTACTCCCAATTATTGATAAATTCAGTTATTCATCTTAGTATTTAGTAAAATTTTAATTTTGAATTAGTGGTGTATAGCATCGTACGCTAAGGCAAATTGCGGGAACTTCACGTACCGTAACCAAAGGAATATTAATAGGAGGAGGAATATTAAATGTTTTCAAATGGATTATTATAAATACTATAATATTCTCAAATATTTATAAGAATTGTATAAACTGAACCACATAATGGAAATTATTTATTTAAAGTATATAAGTGAGCTTTAAAACTCTAGCCAGGATTAAAATTTAAATCTGAATTATTTTTGATAAAAAAAAATGAAATAATAAAAAACAATTGTTTCGTCAACACAAGCAGAATTGTTTTGTAACATTTGTTAAATCGGATGCTTATTTCTCTCAAAAACCGCCATTTTTTGTACAATTAGCTCTGTATCTTCGAAATGACAGGACCTGCCTTTGCCAAAAACGAATAACCACTTCTCCCAATCATTACAAATTGAATGTTAATTGAACAATAATTCAAAATAAATTAATGATCGTTAGTTTCCACCATTTTGATATTATGTTTTGAACACGTTTGTTTGATTGAAACCGTTTCTTATTTTGTGTTTCCAATCAGAAGGTTTTAGGTTTAATACCCATCTTGGACAGACACGACAATTAGATGCCAAGTAGTAGTGACGTGGGTTTTTATTTAAAAATATAGATGTAAATATATTTCAAAGTCAAAGTAGTCCTTTTCCGGCTTTGCTGCATCAAATAAAAAATATTAAAAAATATATCGAGTAATTTCATTAGAAATTATATAGACATATTTTCACAGTTAATAGCACTCTTGTTTTCTAATTGCTGTGTGATATGAAAAAACATAAGTTGGTATAACCTCTTACATTCTCTGCTAATAGAAAAGAACAAATTTTCAAATTGTTCAATGTTAATGAGACCGAGAAATGATGTTAAGAATTATTACGGAATTTTCTATTATCCTCATATCATTTAATTCTGAGTAGACATATTCACAGGACGCACAAACATATTATTATTTTTACAACACAACAGATTGTGCAAATTGATCATTCTTTTAATTCCGATAAGAACTTGCTTATTGTAAACTTTTCTTTCGGAGAATAGCTCAATATTTATAGATCAATGTTATATCATCTGCATACAGAATTACACGGATTACAGATTTTTTTTAGTTCTGTTCATGTAAATATAATATTTTATATAGATAATTCTTGCATTTTTACAAAACAAGTTTAATGTGTTTATAAGTACTTAATTAGTGACATTCAAACATCATATCATATCATAAGAGATACTTTAGCTCAAGCGAACTGGCAATCAAAAGACTTTTTGTTCTGAAATTTTTTATTATTACTGTCACTTCAATAAATCAAAGTAATTTAAGTAACCAATATTATATAAAATATATTCTTATAAAATCAATTGACAATATTAGAATGTTGAATTAGTTGCTAAATGTTTTATAAATTAATTGAAGTTCAAATTTGTTAATGTCAAATAGAATTTCAATCACCTATAGTCAATAAGAGACATAAAAAATATCAGACAATTGTGTATGTATTTTCAGCCTAAGGCACGTGTTCTAAGATTTTATAGAATTATTCTCTACCATATATTCTGCTGAGTACACACGACCCAGTGCGGATGAAATAGTGTACTTTATCACTTCGCTCTTGACAAACGCACCCGCAGCATAATTTCGGGTGTCCTGACGCGAATAGGTCACGTATTTTTCAAAATGTCGCCGTATATTCCACATAGAATATGCAGTAGTTTCGACAGAGATCGATCCCTGATAAACGATTATGATATTCAAATATTTACCGCGGGTCGCACACGATTTTGTGATGTTCGAATAGATTATGTTGATCTTTCCCGCTGGTTTCAATGGTATTTATGTGTACTCTTGCATGGTGACGTCAGCGTGGTTTGCTCTGTCGAAAATGTATCACGACAGTGACATATTCAAACAGGAAGGTGACGGGGGTGACGAGTCGGATAAAAATTCGAATCGGATGTAATGACACGAGAATAATAAATATATTTCGAAAACTTTACTAATGATGTTTGTATATTGTAGGGCAAACTGTTCGCCTAGCTTTACACATACATAAAAATGTAAATGTAACAAGCAAATTACTATTAGTCTGACATAATTTATTATCGAAAGCTAACTTAATAGACTGAAACGTTGACAACTGATTAATTAGTATTTCATTTTTTATGTCAACTTGCACAAATATAATGTGTATAAATATAAAGCTACCAGTGGAAATAATGATAGTTCTAATTTTATTAAAAAATAGTTTATATTATAAAATCACTAACATTTATTCAAAATGAATTATGTTCTTCATTATTGATACTATATTGATATGTATTGTGCCTCGATCAGAACTAGGGAATGCAATACCGGTATACCTGTTTTTACCTGTATTTACCTTGAAATTACTGGTATTTTCGGTATTTTTACAGAAGCGCTAGTTAATACAATTACACACGAGTTTAAAGTTCTCAGAACAAATTTATCTTTAAATTCCACAATCGCATAAATAGATATATCTTTAAGTGGTTCTATAGTATAAGCAAATGTCAAAATACAAACTGAATATTAAAACGCGTCATCAAGCTGAATATTTATTGCTTTACTTTAAATTTCACGCGAACCTTTTTTATGTATGACGCTAATTCTGAATTAATTCATATTGACAGAAACAATTATTACAAGTAGTGCTATGGAAAGTATTTCTCTAATGACAAATTAATGTCATATAGGTTGCATGCTTTCTAGAAAGATTGTCACATTTCGTAAAACCAGTGAAACCTGACATGCCTCTACCTGAAGACATCATTATGTATCGGTCATTACAAAACTTTTCTGTCCGCAGAATCCACAAATGAACAACTTGATTAAAAAACCAGAGAGCGGAAAAAAACTTCTTACCGAAAACTCAGACATCTGCTTCGACGACGTTAGAGTTAGAGTTTTGTTGAATCTAGGTCGAACAAATGAAATAAAAATGAGGCACGTTTTGTAGAGAATCAGATTTTATAACAGAGTTATACTGAAGTATAAGACTAAGAAAGTTTCACTACTACTAATAATGATTAAGCTGAGAATTATTAATAGTACCAATTTGAATTGTAAATTTTAAATGCAAAGAAATTAACAATGAGCATTAGAAATCAACAACAATTGCAATTTTGTACCTTTTTGGTAATTTTTTAATATTGTGATATAAATAAAATTTTCAAAATATTATTTAACTATTTGATTATTTAGTCAAAATATTATTCAACAATAATTGCAATTTTATAACTTTTTCGTGCTTTTTTAATATGGTAATATAAGAGATTCGAAATATTATTTAACTATTTCGTTACTTTTTTGTTGATAAAATGTGTTTTAAAAATGTAGATATATATTGACTCAGCATGCTTATCGAGTATTCACACAGATTTCTGTCGTCAGATTTGATCCATGACAATTTTATTCGTCAATCTCAAAGTAAGTTACCGTGCCAAAATATCAAATAAAAAAAATGCAATTGTTTGATAAAAATGAAAACATTATCACTAAAGTTGACTTCTTTTCCCTTAAGAACAACAAGTGCATGAAACAAAAATCGTATTATTTATTTCAATTAAATATCATACACTTAGTAAGAACAAACTAGTGGTGTATAGTATACCATATACACACACACACACACACACACATATATATATATATATATATATATATATATATATGTGGGTGTGTGCTAGATGACCCGACAGACGTTGCTCTGTACCCACGTCTACAACTTAAAGTTGACGTGGTCCAAACGTTGTACCCGTATTCAAATTTTTTAATATTCTAACCTATACTTTTTAATATTCTATTATGTCCTTCCATTTATAGTCTCAGCAGTTTTTTAATCAAGATAAAAAAATCAGAAACAATAAATATACGGTGAAAAAAACAATATCACCTTTGTTATTTCCAACCAATGAAATTGCTGAAATAATTTATTTAATATATAATAGTCTTTAGTTTGCATAATCGCGTTCCCTATATTAGTTGCTTTTTGGAAATTACATTTTTCTCACAAATAATTTAATCAACAATATTGCTTTAGTTGAAATCTTAGGTGAATATATTTGTAAAATCTAGTTACTAAGGCACTGTTCAATCTAAGGCCATGATGAAACTAATGAATTTTTGACATATGCATGAATCATTTTTTCAATAAGTATAAATATTCTCTTGTATTTAAATAATTTAGTAATGTCAAGCAAAATATAACATGTATAAGTTAAAAAAAAATACATATGCAATTTTGGATGTATTGTCTTATTTATTAAACCAAATTATATAATTTCATCTGCCAAACATTTATTGTATTTTATATGCTTTTAATTTCTGGCACATCTCAGCTGTCGACAATAATATTGTAGATATTATATTTTTCGTATTCATGATTATGAATATGGACATTTTATACTAATATTGTCTAGACTCGCTTTTTGCCAGATGACAGCTCCCATGTATCAAAATGTTTTCAATGTCAAACAATGATATGTTGTTTTTTGTGATTTTTTCATTTATTTCTACAATATTACTATAATTTTATAATCACATACATCCTAAAAAAATCCCTTAGCAAACTTCAGAAAGATTTATAAAAATCCGAATAATCGTTTAGGAGGAGTTTATTTACATACATCATTATAGAAGAATTCCATACATGAGATGTTTATTTTTTTTTCAGAATTGCACTTTAAATAGCTCTTTTATAAAATTACAAGGGTAGAAATCCGCACTTTTAATGCTTGAGAACAAATTTCGAAATATTCATTTATAAATAATACAGAACAACTTCGCACATTTTGCAGCATCAATGCATACAAATATACAATTTATATTTCTTGCTAATAATGTTCAACAAAATATTTTAACATCGAATTCAGAACAATAATCCACTCGAAATTATTTGGGTCCGCTTTGAAGCTTTTTGTATTTTATTTCTTATACCCGCCGTAAGTCTAGCTAGTAATGACCTGGGAAATCAATTACAGTTCGAGATCTCATTAATTACAGCAGGTTTAATGGGGCACACTTGTGACCATTACTTTCTTTATGACATTTAATAAAATGTCGACAATCTCTCTAGCAGAAACTACACGTTCTAAAAAATTAATGAATATTTTGAAGTATGTACACGACGTATCAAAATACATCTTATGTATAATAATGTCATTAATGTCATCCATATGCTACAATTTTATCATTTTTAAATGAAAGAAAAGCAATGAAAGATCAGTATTTCATTTATGAACAAAAATTATTTTATACAATAACTGCTGATCATCTATCGCCTTCAATCATCTGTGGAATTTACAGGCTTACGAGCGTTATTTTCCTCTACGACTGATGTGTTTTGTTTGACAGACATTACGAAACTTTTCATTATCGTAAATTTTAATGTATTTTTGCAGAGAAAATAGTACATTATAGTACATTGAATTTCATTAATATTATTTTATCACACTTTTATTATGTTTTTTTTAGGTAAATTTAGTGTAAATATTTATAAAATTTAATTTCTTGAGATATACTACATAAAGTACAATCTTTCTTCATAAATCATGACCCAGCTTACATGTATGAAAAAACAATCAATTTAAATTTTTCATGAGTAGGGGAGTCTTGGTACAGTCGTATCAGGGTACGGTAGTGACAGCTGTTATATCAGCTAAACTATATTGATTTTGATATGGGGTCCAACGAGAGAAAGATATAATATGTTTGTTTGAGCAAGTTCCCATTAATGATTTTAGTCAGCAACGCTGTCAAAAAGTCAAAAGTAAGTTCCTTAGTTCGATTTTTTTTAATAATATTGTTATTTGTATACAGACAGATCGCTTTGTTTGTTATTTTGCTGAAAGTTGAACATTGGGAGTTAATTATCACTAATTAGTTTTTGCGTAGATAATTCAGCTCAACCATAACGATGATTTGTTTTCAAAAATGTGTGTTGGGTGCGGTTGAGAAAATTTTGCGGGTACGGTTGTGACATGTATTTCTTGTCATTTTCCGGTGCAGATTAAGTAGACAAAAATAAATAACTTAACTAGGACAAAATTCGAAGGAAAAATGAAAAAAAATCAAGACAATAAACTAGAGTTGACTTCTTTTCCCATAAGAACAACACGTGTATGAAACAAAAAAACCTATTATACACTTAAAATTAAGAACAAACTAGTGGTGTATAGCATTTATATATATATATATATATATATATATATATATATATATATATATATATATATATATATATATATATGTGTTGGGTGCGGTTGAGAAAATTTTGCGGGTACGGTTGTGACATGTATTTCTTGTCATTTTCCGGTGAAGATTAAGTAGACAAAAATAAATAACTTAACTAGGACAAAATTCGAAAGAAAAATGAAAAAAATTCAAGATAATAAAAAGTTTTTGAAAGACTTTTTTGTTGTGCATCTTATACATCTTATTTGAAATCTTGTTATGCATCTTATACATCTTATTCATTAAGCCGATGATTCACATGTATTATAAGCTTATTCAACTTGCCTTAAGGCAAAGTGTCAATTACACTTAGTTATTATTATTTTCAAGGATGTAGAACGATGCATGTAAAATTGATTGTTAACTGCAAATTGATTAATTTTCATAATGTAAAAATGAATAACGATTATTTTATTGAAATTGTTTTATTAAACTGCAAGTTTTTATTTCCAAATAAAACGATGTGCAAGACCGAGAAATAATAGATATTATTGTATGCGATTTGCTTATAATTAATTGAATAGATATATCAATAAATCTTATATATATATATATATATATATATATATATATATATATATATATATATATATATTTAATGATATATAATACATCTTCATACCTTCTATTATTTCGATTGTGGTATAAATTTTGCTTGTGCTCATTGACGCGATCATGCAAATATAAAAATAATCTGACTTCTGGAGATATTAAAGTAGACAAAATGACATGTACATAGAGTAGAATATAAATTGGTTCTCTGTTTTTACATGTTTTGGGAAAATCGATCGAATGCCTTTCATCAAGTATAAAACCTGTGGAATATTGCACAGACAGATTTGAAATATGTTGTTGTAGGTATATACATATTGTTTGGAAAGTATATTTTATCACTAACTTTTAAAAATATTATCTCTGGTATTATCATGTCAAATAGCCAGTATATTAAACTTTTAGAATAACAACATTGCATTGTTATCTGCATTATTAAAGCAAGAGACACTTTGCGTGAAATTCTGCTGAATAAAATACGACCTCAATTCTTCATTTTAATATTACGTAGCAAAGGTTTCAGGACGTTCAGGGCACGATATAAAAATATGTAAAGTTCACAGAAAAGTTAGAAATATGAACACTTTGTGCGAACTGCTGCCTACCACCGCGCTCGATTTAATGTAGGTGAAACAGATACAATAAAACTCTTCCTACATGCCAGATCTCTGTTTTAAAACTTTATTTGAATAAACTTTAAATAGAGTTGGTTTCAGAAAATATAAAATTTATTAGTTCTATTTGATGAATCGTATATGAAATCTTCTTCTGATAGCCAGTATTTTATGTAATTAATATTGACGCAACGTTAGCAAATTATTTCTGATTAATTAAAGGTATTTTAGTAAGACGTGCGTATAATATATGGAATTAAGTTAAAATAATATATCAAATGAATCTCATATCAAAATAAGCTTGAAATAAATATTTGCATAAATAATTTACTGCACAATTGGTATGAATTTACTGATATTTACTTAATTATATTGACAATTATCAAATTTATGTTTTAAAAATTTGCATGTAATTTTACTGTTATTAGTGACTTATAAAATCAAATAATAAAAGTGAATAATTTCACCATATTAAATCCCGTTGATATTATTGTGGTTATGTGAAAGGTATAAGAAATAATCTAAAACCATAAAACTTTGTACGAGTATATTACACTTTACATATACCTTTCATGAACTTTCCGATATGTGTAAATAATTGATGTAATCAATAAATATTGAATTCCAGATGATCAATCTGTCTAACAGTTTCTTTGTTTACCTATTATAATAACTGAGTGACTAAGTTGTTCACTTGTCTCCTTCAGTTGTATGTCTGTCCACTCGTTCACCTGCCAACCTGTCTACATTTCTACCTGCCTAAGTATCTACCTGTCTACGTGTTTATATGTCCTAGGTATACCTCTACTCCTGTCTACCGGTCACTTGTGTATAAATATTTTTACATGTAGATGAATGATGAACATACGTTTCGGGTCTTTGATTTGACTTGTTACACATACTCCAAGCTGACAACATGCTTCGTTTGGAATAACCTTTTTTATAATAAAATATATTATTTATTTTTATTTTTATTTTAATTTTACAATTATTTAAAATTTATCATAACTCGACGTTTATCAATTTGTGTTTCATAATTTTTTTGTGCAATTTTTGTGTTTGCACTGAAGATGGGTCAAATCAAGACCCGAAACGTATGCTTTCTTAATGAAAACATTTTCTTTCAATAAAACTGTTTTTAATTACGGGATGGATGTCCAAGAACTAAACCAAGTTATATATATATATATATATATAGGTGATACAATTGTTAATATAATATATATATATATATATATATATATATATATATATATATATATTAACAAAGTCTAATAATCGGGCATAACATCAATAAAAAACATGAATTTCTTTCAAAAATTTTATTTAAATCCATACGTTTCGGCTATAATCCTAGCCTTCATTCAGTGGAAACTAAAAATAAAATTAAAAACTAAAACAATGAATTGGAGTGAAGAAAAAATAAAATAGTAAATAGTACTTATAATTAGTTGATCTTAGTGTTAAATTGGAAAATTTTAATAATCCATGGTATTAGGATATGGTAATGCACTACACTATGTATTATAAACATTAACTTGAAATTACACAATATTTTCACAAAATACTGATTTTAAAAAATCACAAATGGATAGTGTATTATTTGTAGACTGGTTGAAGATGTAATGGAGAAATACATTTTTTAAAAAATATTTTTACGAAGGTTCTACACATGTGTGGAACGAATTGCGAATCCTTTGCGCGAACGCTTTTATTGTTTTGTAAGAAATTTGGAAATGTCATCTAAATAGAAGAGATTTGTGTCGCACAGCGTGTTAAGTTCATTCCGTTTATTTATTATCTTATTGTTATAAATAGTTAAAAAAGATCCCTCTATAATTCTTCGTTTAAATAAATTTTGTTCGAATTGTAGTACAGTCGGATTAGAAAAGTCCATATTGTGTTTTAAAGTGTATATATGTTCTGCAAGTACAGTTTTGAATTGTTTGGGGTTTTTTGAATTGTTTTTATGTTGTTGTAATCGTTTATTCAGGTTCTGGCTAGTTTCTCCTATGTAAATTAAATTACAGTCTAAACAATTTATTTGATAGACGAGATTTCCATCAAATTCGATCTGTTTCGAATTCGAGATTCGATCAAATAAATTGTTTAGACTGTAATTTAATTTACATAGGAGAAACTAGCCAGAACCTGAATAAACGATTACAACAACATAAAAATAATTGCACTACAGTGCATTACCATATCCCAATACCATGGATTATTAAAATTTTCCAATTTAACACTAAGATCAACTAATTGTAAGTACTATTTACTATTTTATTTTTTCTTTTCACTCCAATTCAATTGTTTTAGTTTTTAATTTTATTTTTAGTTTCCACTGAATGAAGGCTAGGATTATAGCCGAAACGTATGGATTTAAAATAAATGTTTGAAAAAAATTCATGTTTTTTATTGATGTTATGCCCGATTATTAGACTTTGTTAATACCTATGTCAACATCAATTCAGAAATATACAAAAAATATATATATATAAATATATATATATATATAAATATATATAAATGGATGTATATCTGTATGTGTTTTTTTAACTTCTCGAAGGAGAAGTTTATGTTTTCATCAAAAAATACGATTCGCTAATTTTATGTTTTCTCGACGTTTCAAGCCATTCTGAATCGAATGAGACCAAATTTGGAAAAAGTATGTGTGTGTGTGTGTGTGTGTGCGTGTGCATTAACAGATTTTTTGCCGTAAATCGCCGTTTTCTCAAAAACGGCTGGACCGATTTCAAAAATTAAAAGCCATTCGATGTATCTCGATGAGGACTATTGTTTGTCAGTTTTGTGCGACGATCGGCCAAACCGTTTCTTCGTAAATAGCAGAGAAGTGAAAACTCTTTCGTTCACGTTTTAGCCCGCAGTTATGAATCGATTTTGAAAATCCAAAAATCGTTCGAAAGATATTGGTTGGGAATCGTGCTGATTAGTTTTTGGTAGAAATCGGCCGGGCCGTTTTCTTGTAATAAAGTTTAAAAAAAAAAAAATTCGACGATTTTTATGATTATTTTTTTGACGGTAGATACCATAGTCTTCTATATTATACTAAAATATTACGGCCCTACGACAACAGGTTCAACTTTAAAAATTCGTCAAAGTTTGCAAAAATTGGTATTGTTTTTTTGGCATTTGTCAAAGTTAGACCTTTGATCGACGTTTTCTCAAAAATGCCTGAGCCGATTTTAGAAATTTAAAAGCTATTTTATGTATTTTGGTGAGGACTATCGTTTGTCAGTTTTGTGTGACGATCTGCCAAGCCGTTTCTTTGCAATTTGAAAAAAAGTGTTAAACTTTTCGTCCACATTTATGCTCATCCTACTGAACCGATTTTAAAACTTCAAAAACTGTTCGAAAGATATTTGTTGGGAATGATGCTGATTAATTTTAGGTGAAAATCTACCGAGCCGTTTTCTTGTAATTAAATGTTGAAAAAAGTGTTAAATTTTCGTCCACATTCAAGCTCATCCTAACGAACCGATTTTAAAAAATCAAAAACTGTTCGAAAGATATCATTTGGGAATGATGCTGATTAATTTTAGGTGAAAATCTACCGAGCCGTTTTCTTGTAATTAAATGTTGAAAAAAAGTGTTAAATTTTCGTCCACATTTAAGCTCATCCTACCGAACCGATTTTGAAAAATCAAAAACTGTTCGAAATATATCATTTGGGAATGATGCTGATTAATTTTAGGTGAAAATGTACCGAGCCGTTTTCTTGTAATTAAATGTTGAAAAAAGTGTTAAATTTTCGTCCACATTTAAGCTCATCCTACCGAACCGATTTTGAAAAATCAAAAACTGTTCGAAAGATATCATTTGGGAATGATGCTGATTAATTTTAGGTGAAAATCTACCGAGCCGTTTTCTTGTAATTAAATGTTGAAAAAAAGTGTTAAATTTTCGTCCACATTTAAGCTCATCCTACCGAACCGATTTTGAAAAATCAAAAACTGTTCGAAAGATATCATTTGGGAATGATGCTGGTTAATTTTAGGTGAAAATCTACCGAGCCATTTTCTTGTAATTAAATGTTGAAAAAAAGTGTTAAATTTTCGTCCACATTTAAGCTCATCCTACCGAACCGAACCGAAAAGCCTGCGCGGATTTATAAAATTTGAAAATAGTTTTAAAGATATCATTTTTTATCAGTAGTCGTGATTAGTTTTAAATTATTGATTTTTGAAAATTTGCTTTTAGAAAATACTCCGAGTCAAAGTGTTCGTACGTTTTCAGTTATGTGTAATAAATCCACTCGGAATACTTTTAATGACTCATAAATTAATTTATTTTTTATTGATTAAGTCGATTATTTAAACATATCGGGAAGTTCATGTAACTTGCCTCCAGGCTAAATACCAAACCAACTAGTTTTTGTATAGCGAAGGAAATGCATTTATGCATCCCAGACATATCTGTGTGCCTGTGTGTATTTGCTATTGATTCATAAACCATAAGCCCAACCGCCTTGAAAATTTTAGAAACTGTTAGGAATATCCCCGGACAGGTTTTAGGATATTTTGATTGAAACCAAGTGTTAGGGGTTGGCCGGCCCGAAGACTTTTTTAGTTTTTTTTAGTCATTCTTTGTTTTTTTCCATAATGCTTATATAAAAATTGCATATAGGCCAAAATTTTTATCATTTTACCACGAGACCATATTTCGTAATAAATTTCATAGTAATCACATCATTTTTTATAAACCATACATCCGATCATAAAATTTTTATTTGGCATGGAAAAACCCCTCATAATTAAAAACGAGACATTTAATGTGCTTGCCCTATATAGGGTAAACGAGAACATATGAATTTTTTCTTAACATATTTTGATGGTTGCTTGTTTGATATGTATTATGCGCTTTGATGTATGTTGTTAGGTTTGTACACTATATATAAGCCTATATTATATATTGCGGTGCTAATATTGGATATTTTACTCAAAAATCTAATACAGTGAAACAATCAATCATGAAAGACACAAGTACTATTTTCGATCTTGATAACTAAATGTGACAGAATCGCATTGTTATTTACACGTATAACACGGCAGTGCGTGATCGGGTACCGCTAGTATATATAATAAAATCCGTAATTATTACCCCTGACTTTAAACTTATTCATTTGTTTGCGCATACAAAATGTATTCATTTTAGCTGTGAACAATATTTTTTCTCTTTTTTACTTGTAGTTTTATTCGAATATTTTTATTCACATAGTCGCAAAGTGTTCTGGCAGAAGTTGCAGATTATGTACGCAACAAATAACGTTCCGGAGCTTCGTCGCGTGCAACGCGGCATGCTGTTGCAATTTCCTCTCCTATCGTGGATCGGTTGACAGGAGCCGTCGATATAGACGGCACAGTACAGGACGTTGAATAATGCGCATAATCTCAGACCTACGTAAGATGTGAAAACGCCATTTTAGGTTTCAAAGAATTATAAATAACATGATTCATGTATATATCAAATGAAGAACTGACGAATCTTTTTGATACGACTATGCTCATGATGGAAACATATTCCGTCATATACTGCTATCACGTAGCGAATGAACGAAGAATAATGATTTGATGATCATAAACTCAAAGTTATTTAGTAATAGTTTT
>NW_020539726.1:3517606-3597073 GCF_003426905.1 Ctenocephalides felis | reverse complement strand
CGTATAACAAAATTGGATACTTTTAAAAACAACAAGGAAAGAAAATAATGTAAAAAAAAATTATATAATGATCTTTGCATACGTTTTATATATAAAGCTATAAAAGAGGTATATTCTCTTTCCCAGTATTAAAATATTTAGCAAACTTTAAATTGTGAAGTTAAAATTTTCAACTTTTTAGTGTGAAAATAAAAATTTTGCTGTATATTAAACTAATAAATACGATTTTTAGTAGATATTATACTAAAATTATTGAATGTTTAAATAATAACCAATACTATAATATTTTAGGTTTAAACTTTGATCTACATCAGTACCCAAACTTTTATCAAATCTTCAACTATTATTAATATCAGCCTGATTATCTTTCTCCCCAAATCTTTCATGTTAACTATTTTAGAGTTTTTAAAACAGAATCAGTTTTTTAGCTAATACGTAAACAAATTTTGAACTTAAAAGTTAATCATAAAAAAACATCTGAGCCGATTGTCGCTCTGAAGTAATTCATACGATATCATATCAAGTTTCATAAATAGTTTTTAAATTAGATTTATGTAAATGGTGAGGACAAGATACATAACATTATATTTGGGTAGATAGTTAAGTAAAATTTGTATGCATTTGTTTTCTAAAAATAAACCTTGAAATGTTAAAGTTAATAAACATTTTATTAAATAGGCCTATTCGGGTACTTCTTATAGCAACTTGAGCAAAATAACCACTGTTACTGATTTGTAACTAGATAATCAATGAACAGAAAATCCAAAAGTACTGCAAATAAGCCCAAAAACTATATTCAGTAATGACGTTCTTCGTAGTGTTTATAACCTAAATTTGAGGTTATAGCCTTTGTAGAGTTTGTAGCCTAAATTTGAGTACAAAAAACAAACTGATAAAAGATTTTCACTATTTTACATCAAGTTTTAGTACCTTATTTCTACGTATTTCAAGTATTTATAAATACTTGTTATTAAAAAACATAATTTCAAATAAAAGTTTCAAATAAAAATACATTCTATAACACTACAAAGAATTGATTATATGATATTAGCAATAATGATCAAACTAAAAACTACAGAGAAAAATTATTAGAGAAATTTTTTGACTCATGTGAGCTTAAGTGATGCATACATAACGTCGTACAATCTGGGTTCATATTTTTCACAGATTTTGTCATTATATATATATATATATATATATATATATATATATACTTGTAGTATTAGCACGTATGTAAGCCCTGTGTATATTCTGGGGGATCTGTGTGAGCACTTAAATATATTCTGTATACTCTGAGGATATTCCCTCGGACGTCCGGGCTTTGCAGTATTGCTATATCCTATCGACGGTATTGAAAAATATACAACAAAAACTTTACAAATATTGAGCGTATAAATCTACATAAATAAAACACGTGACTGTTTTTTATGACATTCTTGATCTTTGCGCATACAAATAAGTTGACTCAGTGTATTCGATTGAAAATATGGAATCTGATAAAAATATTATAATATTTTAGAAAAGGTGTCATTCGATGCAGACCAAACTTTTTTACATGTTTGCCAGAATACAAATGAGGCGAATGTCGACCCAATACTATTCAAGGTGAGAATGAAATAAAAACCAAATGTGAACCTGATTTGTGTAACAACAGTTTTATTACTGATGTATAATCATACTAATTAATCTTTATATTTTTAATGTAGTATCAACATCTCAAAGATAATGTTTATGTTATCGAAAAAAAATCTGATATCCAGTTTCATCGCCCTTTTACATCCTTCTGAATTGATTGACTTCTGAACTATAAAGTGTGAGTTTGTATGTGAGCCTAAATTTGACCTTTTATGGACTTTTTTTCAAAAATGTCTGTACCGCTTTCAAAAATTTAAAAGACATTTAGCAAATCTAGCTAAGAACATGCATTGACTAGTTATGGCCGAAGTGTTTCTTCATAATTATCAGATAAGTGCAAAAAGAATCTACATTTTCGCCAAAAGCTCTGTATCGATTTATGAATCGATTTATCAAAAGCTGTTCGAATTCGACAGTTGGAAACCATGCTGATTAGTTGTTTCACTTGAGCTGTTCCTTTGTGATTATCTGTTAATTTTTTGAAGATTTTAATGTATATTTTTGTAGCTATTATGATCTAATATAACATCCTAATATATTATAGGGCAATAAGTGGTAAAATTATAAAAATTCATGAAATTTTGGAATATAAAATTATAAATTTTCATTCAAGTTTGGAATAAGACTGCGCGCTTTAGATACCAATTAGTTTTTAATGAAAAGTGACATATTTATTTTCTATAAATAAATTTCATTACACACAATTCAAAAAGTTGCTGAATCTCATTGTATTTAATATACGTTATATGTTTGGCAAATAGATTATTAATTATTTTTTTAGATCGTTTATAGTATCCATTTTCAGTTGTGCGATTTATTAACGAACTCTTGTTAATATCTACGTAATTTTGGAAACATTTTTTTATGATTAAATTCTATTAAATCTAAAATTGAAGCCAGAAATAAAAATAAATCGGAAATTTAAACTGTAACTACCTTAGACTAGCAAATTGTACATTTGATATATGAATCGTTAAAATATTATATCCTTGGCATATAAAAGTTTTGTAGTAAAAGTATAAGCAATCAATAGGAGTTCGTGAACTTTTGAGTTTTTTCGTATAAATATAATACTCACTAAAGTTAAACGTGTGATGCGCATAATTTATTAACTTCCCGTAGGGTAAGTTATTGTAATGGGCCGAAAATCGGAATTGAAAATTTTTACATTTCTCGACGTTTTGAAGGTTTCTGAACGTTTTGGCATACCTCAGAAAAAATGGATGTGTGTGTGTGTGTGTGTGTGTGTGTGTGTGTGTGTGTGTATGTATGTATGGATACAAATTTCCAGTCACGTTTTAGGACGCACGGATCAACCGATTTGAATGGTTCAAAAAACATTCGATTCCTATTGATAGGGAAAAGAGCTGATTAGTTTTTGGCAAAGGCAGGTCAGCCGGTTCGGAGATACGGAGCAAAGAGTGCAGAAAATAGAAATCGAATTTTTGAGAGAACGGAGTACCGATTTGAATGATCTAAAACATTCAATTAGTAACGATAGGGAGAAGTGTTTATTAGTTTTTGGCAAAAGCAGGCCCAGCCATTTCGAAGATACGGACTAAATATGTAACAAATGGCAGTTTTTGAGAGAACTAAGCGTCCGATTTAAATGATTCAAAGAACTTCTGCTGTCTTAACAAAATATTGATTTTGGAAAAAAAAATTTGTCCCATTTTTTTTTTTTTTTTTTTTTTGGTTTTTTGTATATCGAAATATTTCAGATTTTATTTC
This sequence comes from Ctenocephalides felis, assembly GCF_003426905.1. Classification (NCBI taxonomy): domain Eukaryota; kingdom Metazoa; phylum Arthropoda; class Insecta; order Siphonaptera; family Pulicidae; genus Ctenocephalides; species Ctenocephalides felis. The sequence goes on along the minus strand of NW_020539726.1, from coordinate 3,593,707 downwards.
ATTATTTTATATTAGACAATGATACAATATTTATAATAATCTATTGAAAACATTCAGTAGTTCAACGGGAAGTTCCAGCAATTTGCCTTAAGGCACGATGCCATAATTGCCTCAAGACAGAATTCCACTTACAGCTAGTTTACAATTTGTTGGAAAGTGATGATGACGAGCTGAATAAAACTTCGAAACGGATAATAACACGAAAATAACAAACACATTTAAAATAAATCTAATTTACATTAACATAAACAATTTTTATGACTAAAATTTCTATCAATTAAACTTAAGTGTGCTACATTTGATGCGAAGAAAAATTGAATAAAGTACCATTTTGCCAAATGTTGCTAAAGCAAGTTGCATTAAGTTTCTGATACGTATACATAGTTATCCAAACGGAAAAGCATTAATATTCAGTTGTTTAGGTAAAATGTACAGCTGTTCATTTCGAAAATAAAATTGTCGTATTGATCAAAAATTAATCAGTTGGTACAATTTTCAATTGATGTTCCTCAAACATACTTATCACATCTGTTTTTGTATAAATTAAATTAATTGTTGCGAAATAGTAAATAATCAAATTTAAAGTTTTAAAGATTCTATAATTTGCATAAAAATGTCATTCACTTAACTGTTATTTAATATTCAATCGATCCATAATACGGTTTGACATTGGGCTGCAATTTTACTTTTTATTTTGCGACAAGGGTTCTGTCCCCACATGATAGATTGCGCCTAGGTGGTTGCTCTAGCGTCCGTCCGGTGTAAGGAACAAGTAAATTTTCTTCTCTAACTAAGAAACAAGCAAGAGATAAAAAATATACTCTTTGTTAGTTTTATATCATACATCATTCTGGTGACGTACGATCCAAGATTGGAATCATAATATAATAGCTATAGTAAAGACACTATTATGGAGTAATGATTGTAAAACGTTGTAATATAAATGCAAAATATCATAAAATTTTGCACAACCATTTCGTAAGTTATGATGTATTATGCTTTGTTATATCTCGTAGTAAGTTTGGAAAAAAAAACAGATTAAAATTTACAAAAAAAATCGAAATGTGGAGTTTAATTTAACCCATTAATGCTTTGCAGCTTTTGAGTTACGGTATATGAATATATTTTCAATTTGATTACTCCCAATTATTGATAAATTCAGTTATTCATCTTAGTATTTAGTAAAATTTTAATTTTGAATTAGTGGTGTATAGCATCGTACGCTAAGGCAAATTGCGGGAACTTCACGTACCGTAACCAAAGGAATATTAATAGGAGGAGGAATATTAAATGTTTTCAAATGGATTATTATAAATACTATAATATTCTCAAATATTTATAAGAATTGTATAAACTGAACCACATAATGGAAATTATTTATTTAAAGTATATAAGTGAGCTTTAAAACTCTAGCCAGGATTAAAATTTAAATCTGAATTATTTTTGATAAAAAAAAATGAAATAATAAAAAACAATTGTTTCGTCAACACAAGCAGAATTGTTTTGTAACATTTGTTAAATCGGATGCTTATTTCTCTCAAAAACCGCCATTTTTTGTACAATTAGCTCTGTATCTTCGAAATGACAGGACCTGCCTTTGCCAAAAACGAATAACCACTTCTCCCAATCATTACAAATTGAATGTTAATTGAACAATAATTCAAAATAAATTAATGATCGTTAGTTTCCACCATTTTGATATTATGTTTTGAACACGTTTGTTTGATTGAAACCGTTTCTTATTTTGTGTTTCCAATCAGAAGGTTTTAGGTTTAATACCCATCTTGGACAGACACGACAATTAGATGCCAAGTAGTAGTGACGTGGGTTTTTATTTAAAAATATAGATGTAAATATATTTCAAAGTCAAAGTAGTCCTTTTCCGGCTTTGCTGCATCAAATAAAAAATATTAAAAAATATATCGAGTAATTTCATTAGAAATTATATAGACATATTTTCACAGTTAATAGCACTCTTGTTTTCTAATTGCTGTGTGATATGAAAAAACATAAGTTGGTATAACCTCTTACATTCTCTGCTAATAGAAAAGAACAAATTTTCAAATTGTTCAATGTTAATGAGACCGAGAAATGATGTTAAGAATTATTACGGAATTTTCTATTATCCTCATATCATTTAATTCTGAGTAGACATATTCACAGGACGCACAAACATATTATTATTTTTACAACACAACAGATTGTGCAAATTGATCATTCTTTTAATTCCGATAAGAACTTGCTTATTGTAAACTTTTCTTTCGGAGAATAGGTCAATATTTATAGATCAATGTTATATCATCTGCATACAGAATTACACGGATTACAGATTTTTTTTAGTTCTGTTCATGTAAATATAATATTTTATATAAATAATTCTTGCATTTTTACAAAACAAGTTTAATGTGTTTATAAGTACTTAACTAGTGACATTCAGACATCATATCATATCATAAGAGATACTTTAGCTCAAGCGAACTGGCAATCAAAGGACTTTTTGTTCTGAATTTATTTATTATTACTATAACTTCAATAAATTAAAGTAGTTTAAGTATCCAATATTATATAAAATATTTTCTTATAAATTTAATTGACAATCTTAAGAATGTAGAATTAATTGCCAAATGTTATATAAAGTAGTTCAAGTTCAAATTCGTTAATGTCCCCAAAATGATAAACGTAATAACAGGATATAATTTCAATCACCTATAGACAATGAGAGACAGAAATAATATCAGACGATTGTGTATGTATTTTCAGCCTAAGGCACGTGTTCTAAGATTTTATAGAATTATTCTCTTCCATATATTCTGCTGAGTACACACGACCCAGTGCGGATAAAATAGTGTACTTTATCACTTCGCTCTTGACAAACGCACCCGCAGCATAATTTCGGGAGTCCTGACGCGAATAGGTCACGTATTTTTCAAAATGTCGCCGTATATTCCACATAGAATATGCAGTAGTTTCGACAGAGATCGATCCCTGATAAACGATTATGATATTCAAATATTTACCGCGGGTCGCACACGATTTTGTGATGTTCGAATAGATTATGTTGATCTTTCCCGCTGGTTTCAATGGTATTTATGTGTACTCTTGCATGGTGACGTCAGCGTGGTTTGCTCTGTCGAAAATGTATCACGACAGTGACATATTCAAACAGGAAGGTGACGGTGGTGACGAGCCATATAAAAATTCGAATAGGATGTAATGACTTGAGAATAATAAATATATTTCGAAAACTTTACTAATGATGTTTGTATATTGTAGGGCAAACTGTTCGCCTAGCTTCACACATACATAAAAATGTAAATGTAACAAGCAAATCACTATTAGTCTGACATAATTTATTATCGAAAGCTAACTTAGATTGAAACGTTGACAACTGATTAATTAGTATTTCATTTTTCATGTCAACTTGCACAAATATAATGTGTATAAATATAAAGCTACCAGTGGAAATAATGATAGTTTTAATTCCATTTTGAAATAGTATATATTATAAAATTTAATATTATAAAATTATATATATATTATATATAATTTTATATTACATATTAATATAATATATATAATTTTATATTATAAATATATATATATATATATATATATTAATAATTAATATTATATATATATATATATATATTATTTTTTTTATTTTTTTTATTGTTTCCACAGCAAGCAGAACTCTTATTTTTATTAATGTTCTGTAAGCTGTTTTTGTGTATGATTTATGACCTAAGGTATTGATATGAGAAGCAACCCATCGGTTCATCATTCTCCTATGTGTGGGGTTTTTTATATATTAGATCTTATGTCTAATAGTGTGCATTTTTTTTTAATTTCAATAATTATTACAACTGCTAAATTATTAACATCAAGTAATATTGATAATTAATAACATAAATTTAAATAAATAAAAGTGCAAAGGATAAAATTTACATGAAAATAATATCCGTAATATGATTTGATATAAAATATAAGCAAATAATAACAAAAAATAAAATTAATAAATAATATAAATAAAATTTCTCAATAATAAAATAATACTAGAAAAATAATAAAATATAACAAAATAACAATAATAGAAATAGTAAGATAATAATAATAATAATAATAATAATAATAATAATAATAATAATAGTAATAGTAATAATAATAATAATAATAATAATAAATTACAAATTTATGAGATCATTTGGAATTTTTCGTTTTAGCTTTGTTGGGCGCGGTTCTGAGTATACTTTGTGTGCCAAGTAATTTGGGTGTTCGTCTATTCCGTTCGTCTATTATTACATAAATCATCATGAGGCTGAACCATTCCAGAAGGACTTTCTTCAAGCAACATCAATTTCAGTTAATATACCATCGCATAACCAGCTAGTACTATCAGCCATTTACTGTCCGCCTAAACATAGGATAACCGAAGGTCAGTTTATATTTTTTTTTAATACGCTGGGCAGTTCATTTATCGCGGGAGGATATTATAATGCTAAGCACACATTCTGGGGTTCTAGACTGATAACCCCTAGGGGTCGAGAACTTTACAAATCGATTGAAAAAAACAATCTTAAGCCAATATCCACCGGCGAGCCTACTTATTGGCCAACAGATCTCAACAAAATGCCTGATCTAATAGATTTTTTCATAACTGAAGGCGTTAACGATAATTGTTTAGATATCAAATCAAATTTAGATTTAAATTCTGATCATTCGCCAATTATTCTGCAATATTCTACAACTACAGAAGTAACTCAAAACTCATATTTTCTCACAAATAAATTTACTGATTGGCCATTATTCCAAGAGATAATTGATGAAAAAATTACTTGCAACATACCTCTTAAAAATAGTGTGCATATGATTGTATGATGCAACTATGTCCACAAAGGACGATTTCCACTTGGAATTATATTGTAATCTATAACCCCAAGTGGCTTGGCGGTAGCGGGAATGGAACCAGCGAACCTGGGTCTAGTTGGTGCTAGCCCACGCTCTAACCGATATCGCCACCGCTGGCCCATATATTAATATAAGGTTGTCAAATATCTCCCTTCCGCCTTTTTGTATTATAAACCAATAGCAAAAAAGCGGAAGGGAGATATTTGACAACCTAATATAATATATATAATTTTATATTATAAAATCACTAACATGATTTCGATCAGAACTAGGAAATGCAATACCAGAATACCTGTTTTTACCTGTATTTACCTTGAAATTACTGGTATTTTCGGTATTTTTACATAAGCGCTGGTTGATACAATTACACACGTATATGTAAAATTTTCGGAACAAATTCGTCTTTCAATTCCACAATCGCATAAAAAGATATATCTTCAACGGTAATTTAAAGTGACATCTGCGCCAAAATATTTTATATTATAAATACTCACATTCAACTAATTAAATATTACCACTGCGTGGTAATTTTTTCTTTATAACTTTATAATATTAATTATAATAATTACTGATTTTTTATTTATTATTACTATTATAAAATATTATTTTACGTGAAACGTAAGACAATTTGAAAATAATACATGACAATTATATTTTTTTAAAAATTAAAGTACTCAACAATTGTACTTGTTACATACAATGTAAATTATTATTTATCTTGATAAAGTATCAGATCTTAAATTAGTATAAAAATATTGCTGTTTAAAGTCTTTAAAATATCGGAAATTATGATATTTTAACACATTGGATACAGTAAATACAAAAGATATTAAGTTAAGTACATTTGAGTTCAATATTTAGATTTACATTGTAATTTTTAAGTTTTATTGTTTTGCTATTTTATAAGTTAGTAACGTAGATAGTAAGTTTTTCGTAGTTTGAGTTAATATTTTTCGTCTTTTGAATACACACATTATATGCTTCAACTTTTACTTTAAATTCCACGCGAACCTTGTTTATGTATGACGCGAAGGAATTTGGGTTTATACTTAGTTATTAAAATATAATTTCAATATGTTCTACGAGTACTTTCATTTACTAATTCCGAATTCATTCACATTGACAGTAACAATTATTACAAGTAATGCAATGAAAAGTATTTCTCTAATGACAAATTTATGTCATATATGTTGCATGTTTTCTAGAAAGATTGTCACATTTAGTAAAACCAGTGAAACCTGACATGGCTCTACCTGAAGACATCATTATGTATCGGTCATTACGAAACTTTTCTGTCCGCAGAATCCACAAATGAACAACTTGATTAAAAAACCAGAGAGCGGAAAAAAACTTTTTACCGAAAACTCAGACATCTGCTTCGACGACGTTAGAGTTAGAGTTTTGTTGAATCTAGGTCGAACAAATGAAATAAAAATGAGAGCACGTTTTGTAGAGAATCAGATTTTATAACAGAGTTATACTGAAGTATAAGACTAAGAAAGTTTCACTACTACTAATAATGATTAAGCTGAGAATTATTAATACTACCAATTTAAATTGTAAATTTTAAATGTAAAGAAATTAACAGTAAGCATTAGAAATCAACAACAATTGCAATTTTGTATCTTTTTGGTAATTTTTAGTATTATGATATAAATAAAAGATTCAAAATGTTATTTAACTCTTTGATAATTTGGTCCAAATATTAATCAACAACAATTGCAATTTTATAACTTTTTTTTGCTTTTTTAATATGGTAATATAAGAGATCAATATTTTATTTAACTACATCGTTACTTTTTTGTTGAAAAAATGTGTTTTAAAAATGTAGATATATATTGACCTGGGTCATGCTTATCGAGCAGTATTCACACAGATTTCTGTCGTCAGATTTGATCCATGACAATTATATTCGTCAATCTCAAAGTAAGTTACCGTATCAAATAAAAAAGATGCGATTGTTTTATAAAAATGGTAACATTATCATTAAAGTTGACTTCTTTTGTCATAAGAACAGCAAGTGTATGAAACAAAAAACGTATAATTTATCCCATGTTATGTACCCATGTTCAACTTTTTTAATATCCTAACCTATACTTTTTAATATTCTATTTAACGTCCCTCCGTTTATGGTCTTAGCAGTTCTTTGATCAATATTAAAAAATCAGAAAGAATAAATATAGTATCTGCGGTAGAAGAAAGAAGTGTTATTTATTAAACCAAATTATATAATTTTATCTGCCAAACATATATTGTATTTTATATAGTTTTAATTTGTAGCACATGTCAGCTGGTTTACGACAATAATATTGTAGATATTATATTTTTCTTATTCATAATTATGAATACGGACATTATATACTAATATTGTCTAGACTCGCTTAAAATAAATTCAAATTTCAAGTGAATCGATATTTTTGGTAGATGACAGCTCCCATGTATCAAAATGTTTTTAATGTCAAACCATTATATGTTGTTTTTTGTAATTTTTTCATTTATCCACTCGAAATTATTTGGGTCCGCTTTGAAGCTTTTTGTATTTTATTTCTTATATCCGCTGTAAGTCTAGCTAGTAATGACCTGGGAAATCAATTACAGTTCGAGATCTCATTAATTACAGCAGGTTTAATGGGGCACACTTGTGACCATTACTTTCTTTATGACATTTAATAAAATGTCGACAAATCCTCTAGCAGAAAATACACGTCCTAAAAAATTAATGAATATTTCGAAGTACACGTATCAATATATATCTTATGTATAATAATGTAATTGCAAAAATAATGAAGCAACTTACTATAATGACTGTACTAAACATATCTAAAGGAATAAATTAATATTTATACGCTTTTTAAAACTTAATGTTTTTATGTTAATAACATTATATTTATATACTTCATATGTCACAAATTCATCATTTTTAAATGAAAGAAAAATAAGTAAGAATGCAATGAAAGCCCAGTATTACATTGAACTTTTCATTTATGAACAAAAACTATTTTATACAATAATAAATAACTGCTAATCATCTATCGCCTTCAATCATCTGTAGAATTTACAGGCTTACGAGCGTTATTTTCTCTATGACTGATGTGTTTAGTTTGACAGACATTGCGAAACTTTTCATTATCGTAAATTTAAATGTGTTTTTGCAGAGAAAATAGTACATTATAGTATATTGAACTTTATTATTATATTATTATACCTTTATTATGTTTGATAATAAATTATTTGATTTTGTTAGGTAAATTTAGTGTAAATGTATATAAAATTAAATTTCTTGCGATATACTACATAAAGTACAATCTTTCTTCATAAATCATGACCCAGCTTACATGTATGAAGAAACAATCCATTTAAATTTTTCATGAGTAGGGGAGTCTGGGTACGGTTGTGACAGTCGTTATAGCAATTAAACTATATTGATTTTGACATAGGGTCCAACGAGCAAAAGATATAGTATGTTTGTTTGAGCAAGTTTCCATTATTAATCTTAGTCGGCGCCCTATATTAACATGATCTATAGGCCGCAACGCCTATTATAGACGAAGACATGTCGAAGAGTCAAAAGTAAGTCGACTTTTTAAATAATATTGTTATTTGTATACAGACAGATCGCTTTGTTTGTTATTTTGATGAAAGTTGAACATTGGTAGTTAACTATCACTAATTAATTTTTGCGTAGATAATTCAGCTCAATCATAACGATGATTTGTTTTCAAAAATGTGTGTTGGATACGGTTGAGCAAATTTTGTGGGTTGTGACATGTATTTCTTGTCCTTTTCCGGTGAAGATTAAGTAGGCAAAAACAAATAACTTAAGACAAAATTCGAAAAAAAATGAAAAAAATTCAAGATAAAAAAAAGTTTTTGAAAGATTTTTTTCACAAAGAAACCTAAATCGACAATTTTAATGCCAAAAGTTATTGACAGCATTTTTTTAATGTTTTGTTTGAGTAGAACTTCCGAAATTTTAGTTGAGTAATTAATAACAATTATAATTAATTAAAATTAATTATGAGTAAATGAAATTGTGCTCGAACATATTGGTGAAATTAATAAAAACCAATTCAAAAAAATATATTTAAATTCATTAGAAAATCTGATTTTTTAATTATAAAACTGGAAAAAGTGTTACTGGTTAAAGAATAGGGTGAGCTTATTTTTTACCATTTGGTAGCATTTCAAACAGTTGCAAATTTTATCTAAATGGCTAAAATCTTCTTATACATCTTATACATCAAGCCGATTATTTACATGTATTATAAGCTCATGCAACTTGCCAAGGCAAAGTGTCAATTACACTTAGTTATTATTACTTCCAAGTATATAGAACAATGCTTGTAAAATTGCTTAACTGCAGATTGATTAATTTTCATAATGGAAAAATAAATATCGACTATTTTATCAAGTTTTTATTACAAAATGAAGCGATGCGCCGTGTCCAGGTAAAAAATCACTATGAAATTCCAATTACTATGGAATAAGTTTACTTCAGACACTATTTTAAATAAGATCTTCAAGACCGAAAAATATTAAGTGTTATTATTGAATGCGATTTGCTTATGAATATATAAATAGATATATCAAGAAATCTTATATGTACATTTTATAATATAATATTTTAAATAATATATAATACATCTTCATATCTTCTATTATTTCAAGAACACCCTGATTGTGGTATAAATTTGCTTGTGCTCATTGATGCGGTTATCAAATAAATCTGATTTCTGGGGATATCAAAGTTGACAAAATGACATGTTATGGAGTAATAGACTGAGAGCCAGTGAACCTTTTGAATAACGGTGTTCCTGTAAGGCTAAAAATTTTTGTACAGGTGATTTTTAACGTGCTAAGTACGGAAACGACGGTCTGGCAGGTTTTAGCCCTGCACATCATGGTCGTCCAGGCGTTTGAAAGTGTAAAAAACACCCGAAAATTAAACTTGTTCCTGTAAGGTTCAAATTTTTATACGATTTAATTTACTCATTGAGAAGTTCGAAAATCAATCTGCCAGACCATTTCGACCTGCACAAGTGCCTGCCAGACGAGCCGGAAAGTGAGCAAAAAATGCCCCAAAATAAACTTTGTCCTGTAAAGCTGAAATTTACATATGTGTTTATCTAAGCAATTCTAGAAAGGTCTGTGCAATTGCCAGACCATTCTGGCTAGCATAAGCCCTTGCCAGACGAGGGCAAAAATGCTATGGCGGGAGGGCGAGTAATAGGCGTTGCGTGAAAACTTATAGCATATATTCAAACTATATTATGAGAAATTACAAATTATGGTCAAAATAAATTTAATTAGTCACAATAAAATATATATTATCATGAATTAATCATCATTATCAGATATATCGCTAATTAATACTTCAATTCAGGCTTCTATTGAGTATCAATTGAATTTTCTGAAAATAGGTGAAAGTTGGAAAGAAACATTTATTTCTGAATGTTCAACGGAGGGTAACAGGTTTGAAGAAAAAATTTCACAGGTAAAAATTATGAATTTCTTTTTCAGAAAAAAAAGAAACCTATTAAAGCTAATAATAAAATTCACGAAATTCGCGTCCAACGTGATTTGGTTGGTCGCCTGTTGGCGCGAAACCTTATCATATCTCATTACAATTGTTAGCTTCCCAAAGAAGTTTGTTTTCATCAAAAAATCCCATTGGTTAATTTTATGTTTTCTCGACGTTTCAAGCCATTCTGAATCGAATGAGACCAAATTTGGAAAAAGTGAACAGATTTTTTTTCGTAAGTAAATCGACGTTTTCTAAAAAACGACTGGACCGATTTAAAAATTCATCAAAATTTGCAAAAATTAATATCGCTTTTTTGGCATTTGTCAAAATTAGACCTTTTATCGACGTTTGCTCAAAAACGCCGGAACCGATTTCAAAAATTCAAGAGCCATTTGATGTACATCGATGAGAACTATCGTTTGTCAGTTTTGTGCTACGATCTGCCGTTTCTTTGTAATTTGGAAAAATGTGTTAAACTTTTCATCCACATTTAAGCTCATACTACCGAATCGATTTTAAAAAATCAAAAACTGTTCGAAAGATATTAGTTGGGAATGATATTGATTAGTTTTAGGTGAAAATCTACCGAGCCGTTTTCTTGTAATTAACTGTTGAAAACAAAATTTAAGCCGATTTTTATGGAACTTTTTTTGGGGATATATATATCATGGTCTTATAGAACTTAGTGAAATATTACCGCATTACGACAAGTAGTTTAATTTTAAAAATTCATCAAATATTGAAAAAATGAGTATGAGTACTTTGTGAATTTTTATTTTCACATTTGTTAAAATTAAAATTAGACGATTTACTTGGTATAACGATAGAGTACATGGTCTTAATGAACATACTGAACCATTAAAGTCCTACGAATACTGGTTCAATTATAAAAATTATTGATTTGTGAAAATTTGCTTTTAGAAAATACTCCAAGTTAACGTGTTCGTTCGTTTTCAATAATGTGTAATAAATCCACTCGTAATACTATTAATCACTCATAAATTAATTTATTTTTTATTGATTAAGTCGGGAAGTTCATGTAACTTGCCTCAAGGCAAAATACGAATACCAACTACTTTTAATGTCACTTTGCCACGCAGATGGAACTATCTATAAAACCGCGTAAACAGCAATGATTGAAGTCTTACAAGCAAATATAACTGATAACGAAACAATTTGGTATAATGCTGTTGTTTTCGATGGACTTTATTTACTGCATTCAATGAAAAATATACCAAAAACATTCGGTAATATTTCGAAAAAATAATGTCTATTTTAGCGGCAGCACATGCTGCACGAGTAGATATAGCTTTCAAATAGTCATTTAAAAGTACCAACAATTCTTAAATCTCAAAATACTGGCTGGATATTGATTGAAAAAATATTTGATTTCAATTAGTTTGTGAGAGATACCGTTCCTTCTTCAAATTTTGAAATAATATCACAACATCCTTCTCGTATTGCTGAGGAGGATGCAAACAGAGCTGATCAACGCATAGGCGGTAATGTTAAAATTTTTAAACTTGTAATATTTTATATTTATTATATTATTAATGTATTTAAATTTGTTTTTTTTTATAAACGATAAGTCAGCAATGCCGAATCTTATGACGATGAAGTATTAATTAGCGATATATCTGATAATGATGATTAATTCATGATAATATATATTTTATTGTGACTAATTAAATTTATTTTGACCATAATTTGTAATTTCTCATAATATAGTTTGAATATATGCTATAAGTTTTCACGCAACGCCTATTACTCGCCCTCCCGCCATAGCATTTTTGCCCTCGTCTGGCAAGGGCTTATGCTAGCCAGAATGGTCTGGCAATTGCACAGACCTTTCTAGAATTGCTTAGATAAACACATATGTAAATTTCAGCTTTACAGGACAAAGTTTATTTTGGGGCATTTTTTGCTCACTTTCCGGCTCGTCTGGCAGGCACTTGTGCAGGTCGAAATGGTCTGGCAGATTGATTTTCGAACTTCTCAATGAGTAAATTAAATCGTATAAAAATTTGAACCTTACAGGAACAAGTTTAATTTTCGGGTGTTTTTTACACTTTCAAACGCCTGGACGACCATGATGTGCAGGGCTAAAACCTGCCAGACCGTCGTTTCCGTACTTAGCACGTTAAAAATCACCTGTACAAAAATTTTTAGCCTTACAGGAACACCGTTATTCAAAAGGTTCACTGGCTCTTAGTCTATAAAATTTAATTTGATTCTCTGTTTTCACATGTTTTGGGAAAATATATCTAAGACCGAGCATAAAATCTATGGAATATTGCACACAGATATAAAATATGTTGGTGTAGGTACGCCTATATACATATTGTTTGGAAAGTATATTTTATCACAAACTTTTAAAAATATTATCTATGGTATTATCATGTCAAATAGCCAGTATATTAAACTTTTAGAATAACAATATTGCATTGTTATCTGCATTATTAAAGCCAGAGACACTTTGCGTGAAATTCTGCTGAATAAAATACGACCTCAATTCTTCATTTTAATATTACGTCGCAAAGGTTTCAGGACGTTCAGGGCACGATATAAAAATATGTAAAGTTCACAGAAAAGTTAGTAATATGAACACTTTGTGCGAACTGCTGCCTACCACCGCGCTCGATTTAATGTAGGTGAAACAGATACAATAAAACTCTTCCTACATGCCAGATCTCTGTTTTAAAACTTTATTTGAATAAACTTTAAATAGAGTTGGTTTCAGAAAATATAAAATTTATTAGTTTTATTTGATGAATCGTATATGAAATCTTCTTCTGATAGCCAGTATTTCATGTAATTAATATTGACGCAACGTTAGCAGAATATTTCTGATTAGGTATTTTAGTAAGACGTGCGTATAACATATGGAAGTAAGTTAAAATAATATATCAAATGAATCTAATATCAAAATAAGCTTGAAATAAATATTTGTATAAATAATTTACTGCACATTTGGTATGTATTTACTGATGTTTACTTAATTATATTGATAATTAACAAATTTATGTTTTAAAAACTTGCATGTAATTTTACTATTGTTAGTGACTTATAAAATTATCCCGTTGATATTATTGTGGGTATAGTAAAAGGTATAAGAAATAATCTAAAACCATGAGACTTTGTACGAGTATATTACACTTTCTTTACATATACCTCTCATGAACTTTCCGATATGTGTAAATAATTGATGTAATCAATAAATATTGAATTTCAGATGATCTATCTGTCTAACAGTTTCTTTGTTTACCTATTATAATAACTGTGTGACTAAGTTGACCACTTGTCTCCTTCAGTTGTATGTCGGTCCACCTGTTTACCTGCCTACCTGTCTACATTTCTACCTGTCTAAGTATCTACCCGTCTACATTTCTACCTGTTTAAGTATCTGTCTGCATGCCTATATGTATAAATATTTTTACATGCAGATGAATAAATAACTAGTATTGCACGGAGTCGTGCCTTAAGCAACCAAAACATGCCGTAATGTCAATTAAAGTTTATAAAATTTTTTTTAAAAAATTGAAAACTTGACAAAAATGAAATTTTTGAAAATTTTGATTTTGAAATAATTCAATTTTTTAATTTTTTTTAAATTATTTTCGAAATTGTTGAATTTTTGTTCACATTAATCGAGCTGCATAGCTATTTTAGAGATGAAATATCAAAGCGGGTGAGCGCCGCGTCGCGGTCTAACAATTTAACATTACTAATCTTGGTATGGAACCCATAGAAATATAAACGAAATCTGAATTTATTATTAAAATTCCTACAAAATATCAGGTAAGTTGAAGTGCATTTGTCTAATGATCATTTTTGACCGCCAAATAGCTTTTTTACTTTTTAGTGAATCTCGAAAAACCTTACTTTCTTCTCAAAAATTTAATCAGTTCCTTTATTTCGGCACTCGGTTGGGATGCTACTTTCTCTAGAAAACAGCAATTTTCTGCACCCTATGCTTACGAAGATATTTATGCTGAATATCACGCAAAATTTTAACTTAATGCAGAAACACTGGTAATAACTATTTTGATTTGATATTTTCAAGTAAAAATGGATTTCACCCATACCATCGTTAAATAATATAATTATGGCCACTTTAATTAAGGTAGACAATTTAACATGTAATGCCAATGAAACAATAATTAAATATTTTATACAATGTCTGTATCAATATTCTATAATTCATTGAGCGAAAGAATGAAACATTTGTATATATGTATATATATAGTGTGTATGTGTGTTAGGTATATCCCCGGACCGGTTTTAGGGTATTTTGATTGAAACCAAGTGTTAGGGGTTGGCCGCCCCGACGACTTTTTTAATTTTTTTCAGTCATTCTTTACTTTTTTCCATATTGCTTACATAAAAATTAAATATAGCCCAAAATTTTTCCATTTTACCACGAGTCCATATTTCGTAATAAATTTCATAGTAATCACATCATTTTTTATAAACCATACATCCGCTTATGAAATTTTTATTTGGCATTAAGTAAATAATGTAGCATTTAGTATGGAAAACCCTTCACAATTAAAAACGAGACATTGAATGTGTTTGTCCTATAATATAGGACAAACACATTCAATGTCTCGTTTTTAATTATTACCCCATATTATGGGGTTAACAAGAACATATGAATTTTTTCTTAACACATTTTGATGGTTGGTTGTTTGATATGTGTTATGCGCTGTGATGTATGTTGTTTGGTTTCTACACCATGTTTAAGCACATATTATATATTGCGGTGCTAAATTGAATACTTCACTCAAAAATGCATCTAATACAGTTCAATAATCAATCACGAAAGATACAAGCGATATTTTCCATCTTGATAACTAGATGTAACAAAATAGCATTGTATAACACAGCACAGTACCCACGTGATCGGGTACCGCTAGTATATACAATAAAATTCTGTAATTATTATCCCTGACTTTAAACTTATTCATTTGTTTGCGTATTCAAAATGTATTCATTTTAGCCGTAAAAATATTTTTTTTTGTTGTACTTGTAGTTTTGTTCGAATATTTTTATTCACATAGTCGCAAAGTGTTCTGGCAGAAGTTGCAGATTATGTACGCAACAAATAACGTTCCGAAGCGTCGTCGCGTGCAACGCGGCATGCTGTTGCAATTTTCCTCTCGCTATCGTGGATCGGTTGACAGGAGCCGTCGATATAGACGGCACAGTACAGGACGATGAATCTGCGCATAATCTCAGATTCCACGTAAGATGTGAAAACGCCATTTTAGGTTTCAAAGAATATATAAATATACATGATTCATGTATATATCAAATGAAGAACTGACGAATCTTTTTGATACGACTCTGCTCATGATGGAAACATATTCCGTCATATACTGCTATCACGTAGCGAATGAACGAATGAATAATGAATTTGATGATCATAAACTCAAAGTTATTTAGTAATAGTTTTCTTCGATAAAATTTATGGTAACTTTTGAAAAAATATACAATTTCCTATTGAACAAAATGATTTATTTGATTATTAACTTCACATAAGCTTATTTATTGATATAAATACATTTTTAAAATTTTCTAATCATTTTGAATTTCATCAATAAATTTGAATTTTAATGAATTTCCTTTAAACTTGCAGTTAAATGGCAAACTAATTTATATAGTTGAAAAAGCATTTGGTTCGTCCAACTTATGCGCTGAGACATAAAACCATTTCCCAAGTATGTACTCCATTTCTATCTCACGATTACCCTCAGTTTATAGTAATTTGTAGAATTTTGATTATCTCTGTACAGGGTGTCCCAGAATTTAACCTCAAACTGAAATGGGGTGACGGTATTGACCTTAAGTGGTCTAAAAAAATTGAAAATTATGAGCTTTTTAAGAGCTTTTTTGAGCAACTAAAGCTTTGGAGAAATAATTTTTTGGTTATGGTGCTTAAGTTTTATCAATTTTGTATCCGAAACAACGATTCAAATTTCTAGTAATATAGTATGTTTAAGATTTCAAAAATTAAAGCTTTTTGTTGAGTTTAAAAGCTTAAAATATTTCACCTTGTTAGGATATTATCTTTATAATATTTTTCAAGACAGTTAAGGTCAATGCTTTCATCTTCTTTCGGATTGACGTTAAGTCTGGAACACCCAGTATAATGAATTTTTTCAATTAATTTTGAATAGTTTTTAGATTAATTTTTCAATTTTGTTATTTTCTGATAGATCATAAATATTGTATAATTGATAAAAAAACGTGCCTAGTTTCAAAACGTCAAAAACAAATACAATGTTTTTAAATAATATTTTTAATTTTAGTCGGATTTCTTGTGTTGAGTACAACAAACGCAGAAATCTGTCGGCCTGCGTAAGAAACTGATGAAAATGCTGTATCTATAATAAAGCTCAAGATGGATGGATGGAGAGACATGGACGTTAAATATGAAGCAAAATATCTCGACGGATTCAAAATATGGTTATCGCAAAGGTTAGAAAAAATGAAATAGACTCTGATGAGTGAGAAAATGAAAGAATATTCTAATGCCCCAAATTATGTTCCGAATTGGTTAATACATAAAGTCGTCTACATGAACTTAATAAACGATTAAATATGACCACATTCAGGCAATTGCAAAAGCCGCCTCAAGACCACCTAAACACACTCACTTTTCGAAATCTCCGACTAAGGTTAGAAAAATTTATGTTTTTAAATTTTCACAAACAGTTTCACTTGTTTTCCATTTCAGGATAGGTTTAAACATTAATATATAATAAAAGAAGGAAGCATATAAAGAAGTACTACAATGAATGAAAAATAGAAAAGTTCTACTTTGTGCTTATATAAAGAATATGAGACTGGATCTTACTAATTTTCTTTTTCCGATATGGCTGATTTACAAGAAAAAGAAGACGCAAAAACATGGACGCATAAATATGAACTGTAAATTAAATAAAAAAATGGGTAAATGAAATCTGATTTCCCAACAATAGTCTGTAATCGGACATAGCACAAAAAATGCATACAGTATACTAATATATAACGGATAAATCAACAGCAAGAATATTAAAAAATTGTTTTTCCTATAATATCTGAGCAACATGCAAAAAGTATATAATTTGAGTCGTGTTTCCGATTCTGAATAAATTACATTTCCGCTCGAGAACAGTGTATATGGAAAATCATGTGCATTCAATTTCCTTCGTAACTTGGTTTTATATTCAAAGTTTAAAAACTTTTAGAACTGCATGAGGCTGAAACGTCTCTAATAAAACTTCTCTAGTTACAGATTCGTTAGTATGACAGTATAATAAAAATCAAGGCTTTAACACCAAGACGAGAATATAAATTATATCCGGTGGTCCTTTATTCGTTTCTATGAGACATAACTATTATAAAAATATCAAGAAACATAAATATAAAATTCTTGTCATGTCCCAAAACTTTGCCTTAATAACTTTGCTTCTTTTCCGAGTCTGCATAGTGTGTATTAATTTTATATATAAGCATTTAGAGGAAAGATGAGTAACTTCGGAGTTCGAATTTACCAACTACTAAAAACTGAATACAATATTAAGAAACAAATTTTCGGTCTCCATTCAAATTATTTTTTCTATCTCAATGCATTTATATAATTTTTTAAATAGAAATTAACAGCTGATTCCAGACAATTTCAATAACAGATAAATATTTTTTACTGATTGGCATTGCAGTTAACATTCGTATTTTATATTCAGTAGTCATAAGATAGATATCTTCCAGTTATCCTTTTACATGAACATTATAATGGAAAACGAAACAATATTGGTTTAAAATATCATATCGCCTCTGCTGCATATTATTTTGAATTACCGACATGCACTTTACCCTTTAATAAGTAAATTATATCCGAATGGCTCGGCGTTCCACTATGAATGTACACGTAAACCCAGATTAAGTGCGAATATTATGAGGTATCATTTCCATGCCGCACTCGTGCTTAAGGGAAATAACTTACTGTAGCATTAAAGTTGGCGTAGTTTCTATTACTTGGTCTTTTACTACTAAATGCTATTTAGTTTTGCGTACGAACCTAATATATTCTTATCACGCAGTAGATGAATCGCGGTTGGGAATACGCAGTTGTAGAACTAGCTGAAGAAATTGGAACTTTGCCGCAAGTGAATGTCACAATACTGTTGCGAGTGGTTCAAGGAAATCAATTGAAAAATATTGTGTTCATAAATAACTACTACGCTGATGGAAGAAAAACTTATTGAAACAAACAATAAGTTAATATTTTTAAACCGTTTAATACAACTGTGTAGCAAAGAGTTATAATATGGCATAAAATTAATAAAGAAAGATATTTGCATTAAAAATGTCATGAAATATAAAAAACTACGGTAAGGGCAAGGCAAAGTATGCATCAGCGGTAGTTTGCACTAAGCCTTAAGGCAGCTTCAACGAGTTTCTCGATATGTATGAATACACTTACCTTAATCAATATGAACTCAGACTTAGCAATTCAGATAAAATTTTTATATATTTAGGTTTCACTTTCAATAAAAGCTGACCAATGCAATAGCTAAACTAGTGGGGTGTATGCCAACTATTACAATAACTTACCTTACGGGAAGTTATTAATAACTATCTATAAAATATTATTTGTAATTGTATTAATTGTAATAGATTACAAATAAACTTTTGTATGTACTATGAGAACGGTCCATTTTTCCACATTTAAATGAATTTTCTTATTCAATCACACTTTGTGAGACAATAACAGTTTACGATGTTGGATGGAACATAAACCTTAAAGTCAAGTTAAGTTACGTAAAAATGCAAAGAAAAATCTCTAGCATTTAATTCAAGGTAACACTGCCTAAGTCTTACCCCAAATCTATTTTGCCTAATAATTCAAAATATATCGTCTGATATCGTTCAATTAAACTATTTAGTTGAGTAAGCAAGCGTTTACAATTGTAACTCTTGTGGAATAGATGTAACAATAATAATTAAAATGTAAACTATTTGTGAAGTTTCTACTAATATTGTTGACTTAGTTGCAAGCTTTTTATGACGATAATATAATTCTATTTTTTTTGCACTATTGTTTACTTATAATACCTATTTGACAATTGTGTTGAAATAAAATTATATTTTAATTTCAAACATCAAAAGCTTTGCAACTTAGCGGTTCCTGTGCAAATTTCTTACTATGTACCTGTTTAATTGTGGACGTTTTATAGATAAATTATAAAAATAATGGATAAATATAATATTAAAAGCTTTTTGCTGTTTTTGCTATTGTAAACTCTTATTAAATGTACAGTTTCATCTCCATTTTTAGCACCCACAGACTTAAAAAATTTATAAATACATTCGTTTCTTTTTGAGATTGTTATGTTATTTTCGGTAATATTTTAATAATTATGTCGGATTTGGTAACTGATTAATAAAGAATAGTTTTTTTCTGATTTCTCACAGAAGTTTATAGAACATACAACTGTGGCTATAGATGGCGAAAATATCAGTAATTATTAATTAGAAACCAACTAAATAAAGATTCAACTAGCTGTAAGTGGAATTCTGTCTCAAGGCAATTAAGGCATCGTGCCTTAAGGCAAATTGCTGGAACTTCCCGTACCAAAATTATTATTTTTTCAAAAGCGATTAACATTTTTGAAAAAAATTTACTTCGAAAAAATTAGATTTTTGAGAAACAAAAAAAAATTGTTTGAAACAGAAAGTTTTTTTTATTTTGGCATAGTTTGGAAATTCTGAACTTTTTTTCAAAGCAATTGTACTGCTTTAACTGCATAGAGACGAAATGTCAAAGCGCGTAAGCGCCGCTTAAAATCTCTATAAAATATCTGATAATTTGATGTGCATATGTCTAATGATCATTTTTGACCGCCAAATGGCTTTTTGTTTTACTGTTTTCATTAGATCTCCAAAACCGCTAGACCTGCCTTCATGAATATCAATTCTTCATCTTGTCAATACAAGTAAAATGTTTTTTGAATTTTCAAAATCGGACGCACCGTTCTCTTAAAAACCGTGTTACCGTTTTTGAAACTTTTTGCCCCGTATCTTCGGAACGGCTAAACCTGCCTCCATTAAAAACTAATCAGCACGTCTCCTTATCAGTACAAATCGAATGTTTTTTAAATTATTTAAATCGGTTGATCGGTGTTCTCGAAATCGTCGACGAAAATTTGTATCCGAACACACACACACACACACACACACACACACATACATCCATTTTTTCTAAGGAATGCCGAAATATTCAGAAACCTTTGAAACGTCGAGAAATGCAAACATTTTCATTTTCGATTTTTTTGCGATTACTTTACCTTACCCTACGGGAAGTTAATAAAAACCAAAGATTTACTTTTACTTTTATTGCACTAAATATTATGGTATTATTTTCTTAGGGGGAACAAATTAAGCAACCTTATTCTATTTCAAACAGTGTTCGGATTTTTTAAAAACTGTTTAAGTTTTGGTCGTTTTGGATCGCATGTCGATGGAAGGTTGAATTTTGGCTTATATATTCACACAAAAACAAATTTATTTGTTCCAACTTTGGTCTCAAATTTGTAATTTGAACCGCCTTAAAAAAAAGCATAATATTCTCGTGGGAAAGTTAAAAATAAGATATTTTAAAAGGATCATTAAAATAAACAATAACAAAAAACAATAAAAATAATATTAAATGTTTATATCTTTTTCATTACATTCAGAAAAATATTTCTCATAGTTGTTTTCAATTTCAGAGTTTCCGCATTTATAAATATCATCAGCTCTATGATATCAATTTAAGTTATATAAATGTTATATGGAGAATGAAGTGAGTTTATATCAAACTTTGCAATGCAATGCGCAAAATTGCAATACGCTCTATTTGGTGTCGAGAGGCGACGCGGCGCTAAATTCAGTGTAGTTTAGTTCGTGTGAGCGGCGCCGAGCTTCGGTTAATTTGGCATTGCCATTTCAGAAGTTATACGCCCGTACGGACACTGGATGCAATTACATGAGAGCTGCTAAAGTAATCGTCACGAGCGTGACGGAGTTGCCACTGACGGAGTTTCGGGAGATATTGGAATAAGGTTCTGTTCTACTAACTCATAAAACATAATCGACTACAATTTATATTAGCAACGTTGAAATGAAAAGCTCTATTTTGACCTATTTAAACAAAACCGCATTTCAAACAACTGAAAAGTTCTCCTGACATACCCATCGCTGGCAGAAATATATACATGTACTCTGATCACGTTTCTGTTGGATTAATTGTCTAACAGTCTGCTAAAAAGTTAAACAAATATTATAAAATAGGGTAGGCGTGTTCAATTTGACTTTGAGTAATTATATTGTGAAAGCCAAACCAATTATATCACAACAAATAACACAAACAACTATCTGACTAAGTTCAATAAAACTAAAGCTAGATCTTCACTAGATCATTGTGAAAATGTGTTTTTTCTGCGGTTTTCACGGCAAACAAGTACAAGGTCTTATTTTTAATTTTGAAAGGATTTTACTAAATAGTTTTATCATTGAACCAATGTAAAATATAAATTAGTACCCATGAAATACTAATTAATTTGCCAGATATACCAGATTAATTAACCAGATATCTTTTGAATAGTTTTTGTATTTTCATAATCATTTGTACTCCAATGACTCGGCCGATTGCCTCGAATAATTTTAAATTTTTTTAAATTGATGCAGTCGGATGTCGACAAAAGTTTAAATATCGTTTCACACACATGCATACATTAACTTAATAAAGTCGGATTTTTATGTAAACATAAACTTCTACTTTGACAAGTTAATAATAATATTAGTAAAGTGGCCATTGCATATGAAAACGCCGTCATGAACTATTAAATTTAAAAAATCATTAACTTCTCGTAGGGTAAGTTATTGTAATCGTCCAATAATATTTACGTATTGTAGGTTTTTGAACATTTTGGCATACCCTCGAAAAAATAAATGTGTGTGCGTGGATACTATTTCTGGTCCACGTTTCTCGGAGCACGGATCAACCGATTTCAATATTTCAAAAAATATTCGATTCCTACTAATGGGGAAACGTGCTGATTAGTATTTGGCACATACACAACTCACGTATATACTTTCAAGCCAGTTTATATATTTCTTTGATTTTTATTGTATACGCATGGCTCAACATTTCGTCATTCATTTCATTTTAATTGAATGTACAATTGAAGGTGAAGTGTACAATTTATGTACTACTAAACTTTTTAAGTAACGCTGTTTCTGTAGGACTAAAATTTGTTGTACTAATGATTCTTAACGTGCTATGTACGAAAACCAACGTCTAGCAGGTTTCAGCCCTGCACATCTTGGTGGTCTATTTAATTTATTCATTAATAAGTTCAAAAATCAAACTGCCAGGAGATTTCAACCTGCACGTAAGTACCTGCCAGGCGAGCAAAATGTTCACTTTTATGCGCAAGATGTCTATGCATTACAATATACTTTGTCCTATAAGGTTTATGTTTGTATAAGCAATTTTAAAAAAGTATATGCATGTCCAAGCGATTCTGTCCAGCCAGGCGAGAGACAGATTTTACGGTATACATGTCAATTATATTATGTAAAAAATAAAAAATAATATTTTTGGCAAAATTGATTTTTGAATTACAATACAATATACACATCATACTTAGCTCGCTAAAAATCACCATTACAAAAATGCTTTTCAGGAACACCGATATTCAAAATGTTCAGTAGATTTTGATCGAATTTAAAGCGTCTGCATTCAAAGTGAGAAGTAAATTCATTTAGTTTCAAAATATAATATAATTAATATTTCTATACAAAATTGACATATTTTTTTATTGTTATTTTTGAAAAAGCCCTTAGTTTAGATAATATTATATATCTTATATTTTATATTTGTTTGCATATTATATATATATATATATATATATATATACATACGTATGTGTATCAAGGTAAATATGTGCATGCAAATAATGAAATATCTGCCACAACATAGGCTTTAAGAAATAATTAGTTTTAGCTCTGTTACGCACAGCACATTAAGCGTAAATTGTTATCAAACATGTACGAGAATTAATAATTTCCTTTGTGAATGTTAAAATTAATAACCGGTAATTTCAATGCGATTATTATGCTATGTTTATAAATACCTAGCAACACTCAATTAATTTTGTACGTGTATTCGACATAATATGGAGAAGTGTGATCATGAAATTCTGTGTAGAATAGATACAAATATGTACCTACTGGTTAAAACATTCATTGGTTGATACGTAATATATTAGGCACACTATCCTTTTTGGTTGAAGTTTCGTCCTTCTTTTTTAATTTAAATCTTGTTTTATCAAATGCAAAACTATTCTTCCTTCTTTAAAATAGTTTTTTAGCTGTAGAATTATGACGTTCTGTAATAATATCATATAGAGTAAATGTATTACTTTATAGGTATTACCCTAGAACAGGTCCATGAGCTGAGTTAAACTCCAACTCAGTTCAGGGAAGAATAATATGAGACTGCACGAAACAGACTATTTTTAATTAAAAATATATTTTTGATCTATATTTTATTGTGATAACTGATATCACTTCTGCACGATATTATGTCCACACGAGGCATTGAGTTAACCGTTTCATCATGGAACACCCAGTTCCACTATAGAGTAAACATAGTTATTATATTCTAGACTTACTAGTTGCATCTCAATAAAAAATATTAGTAACATTTCAACTTTTGTGCCTATTATTTCAATTTGTAACAATATATATTATTACCATATGCTAAAATTTGAAATAATTGACCAAAAACGTCAAGGATCTCGAAAAAATTCAAATCATTCGGTATTTCATTCCAGAATTTGACTTTGAATTATTCCAATAAAGTTTTAACTATCACATTCGTTACTTCGATTTGTAAGTTGTTTGAAATAAAATAACAAAACTCTTATCTTCAAAGCACTGTATGAGAATGTGTTATAAATTGGAATCTTCATGTTTGGAAGTTGACCAGAACTTTCTATGATATTTTGAGTAGCAGATATAAAAAACACATAAATTTTGCATGATATTCAATAATTATTTTGACAGCCTGCGTTTAAATGAATGTATTATATTACTATACTATATACGTAGTTTGTTATAGTTAATTCATATATTATTTGAATATATAACCAGTGGGGTGCGTAGCATCGTGCCTTAAGGCAAATTGCTGAAACTTCCCGTACCGTAATTAAAAATCTTGGTACGGAATCCAAAAAAAATTACACAAAATGTATACACATTATTAAAATCTCAATAAAATATTTGATAATTTGATGTAAGTATGTTCATTAAACATATTTGACCGTAAAATGATATTTTTTTAACTAATTTTTATTGAGAGTCCATAATCGCGGGATCTGCCTTCCCAAAAAATTAATCAGTTCTTCATCTTGTCAATACAAGTAAAATGTTTTTTAAATGATTGAAATCGAACGCTCCGTTCTCTTAAAAACTGAGCGCCACCGTTTTTGGCACTTTTTGCGCCGAATCGTCGGTACGGCTAGACCTGTCTCGCCAAAAACTAATCAGCGCGTCTCCTTATCAATACGAATCAAATGTTTTTTGAATTATTCGAATCGGTTGATCCGTGTTCCCGAAATCGTCGACGAAAATTTGTATCCGCACACACACATACACACACACATACATCCATTTTTTCTAAGGTACGCCAAAATATTCAGAAATCTTCGAAACGTAAAGATATATATAAATTTTCATTTTCGATTTTTTTGCGATTACGATAATTTATCCCACGGGAAGTTAATAATCATCATCGTAGTACAAGTTATTATTTAATTTTGGAATAATAATTGAATTTTGGAATTGCGAATGATTGTTATATCATTAATGTTCTCGGATATGTAATATTATGAAGACTATCTGTATATATCTTATACAGATATATATTTTTACAGACGTTTATATGATTCAGTTTTCCAAACCCGTGCTAAAAATTTTAAACCAGTTGACGACGTTCAGGTAAATTTCTAATAATATTCCATAAAATATATCTATAGACAAGTTAACATCTATGGCTGTAGCAGAAACATAATTTTGGCCTGACATGAAGACCTAACTCACTTATCTAATGCCATGCATGAACAATTATAAATCAAGCGTGATGAAACGACCTATATAAGAAAATCCAATAAAGAAGTAACAAAATCAATATAAAGTTTTCTATGACATGCTATCAAATGTCATCAATGTATAGTTTTTTTAGTATAAATCGTAACTCTTTGGATTAATTTTATGATCAACTTTTAGATTTTTGCAAATAAAAGCATATATAGTTTAAGTTAAACTTAAGATGAAACATAAGTAGTTTGGTATTTCTTTTATATATTTAAATCACATACATGAATAACATTGTGTAATATTTATAAGAATGATATAAACTAAATTATAGAGTTCAAATTACTTATTTAAATTATATAAGTGAGATTTAGAACTTCAGCCAGAATTAAAAAAAACTTGTGGAGTGGGTGGCATCGTGCCTTAAGGCAAATTGCTGGAACTTCCCGTACCGTAAAGAAATGTTCGAGGAATACTGAATGTTTTCAAATAGTGAATTTCAATTATTATAAATATTGTAACATTGTATAATATTGAAAGTTGGAATTATTTGTTTAAAGTATATTAGAACTATAGTCAGAATTAAAAATAAAATCTGAATTATTTTCGATTTACAAAAAATTAAAAAAAAAAAAAAAAATTGGTACAAAAAATTTTTTATCTTCGGCTGGACCTGCCTCTGCCAAAAACTAATCAGCTCTTTTCCCTATCGATAGGAATCGAATGCTTTTTGAACCATTCAAATCGGTTGAT
This sequence comes from Ctenocephalides felis, assembly GCF_003426905.1. Taxonomy (NCBI): domain Eukaryota; kingdom Metazoa; phylum Arthropoda; class Insecta; order Siphonaptera; family Pulicidae; genus Ctenocephalides; species Ctenocephalides felis. The sequence goes on along the minus strand of NW_020539726.1, from coordinate 3,567,399 downwards.
CTGTTCGCCCGGAAACGTGACTGGAAATTTGTATCCATACATACATACATACACACACACACACATCCATTTTTTCTGAGGTATGCCAAAATGTTCAGAAACCTTCAAAACGTCGAGAAATGTAAAAATTTTCAATTCCGATTTTTGGCCCATTACAATAACTTACCCTACGGGAAGTTAAAATTTGTATTATTTTCTATGTACAAAAAAAATTTGAAAAAAAATTGAAACATTTTTTTCCAAAACCAATTATTTTGTCAAAACAAGCAGAAACTTTTTTGAATCATTCAAATCGGATACTGTGTTCTTTCAAAAACTTGATTTCTATTTTCTGCACTCTTTTCTCCGTATCTTCTCCGTAACGGCTAGACCTGCCTTTGCCAAAAACTAATCAGGACATCTCCCTATCAACAGGAATCGAATGTTTTCTGAACCATCAGTTGATCGGTTGATCCGTACGCCCAAAAACGTGGACGATATAATGCGGACATACAAAACACACACACATCCATTTTTTCTGAGGTATGTCAAAATATTCAGAAACCTTCAAAACGAGTAGATATGCAGAAACTTTCATTAGCGATTTTCGGCCCATTACGATAACTACCCTACGGAACGTTAAAAATAGTCAAAATCATAATGTTCCCTACTTCCCAAAGGGTAAGTTATAGTAATCGTTCAAAAATCGAAATTAATTTTTTTTGCATATCTTCACGTTTAAAGGTTTCTGATCATTTTGGCATACCACAACAAAAATGGAAGTGTGTATGTATGTGTGAACACAATTTTTCGCCGACGTATTTATCCGATTTAAATGATTCAGAAAGAAATCGATTCCTACTAATGGGGATTAGTGATGATTAGTTTTTAGAAAAGTTGGGTTCAGCCGTTTCCGAAATACGAAGCAAAGAGTGCAGAAAATCGAAACTCGTTTTTTGCTACAACCGGGCATCCGCTTGGAATGATTTAAATAACATTCAAATCGTAATGATGGGGGGAAGTGGTGATTAGTTTGTGGCAAATACAGGTTCAGCCGTTTCGGAGATACGCAGCTAGATGTGTAAAAAATGGCAGCTTTTGAAGGAATAAAGCATCCTATTTGAATGATGCAAAAACCTTTTTGCTTGTGTTGACGAAACGATTGTTTTTGGAAAAAGCAAAAAAAATATATATAATTCAAATATATATTTATTATATAATTCAAAATTTCAGAAAATTAGGTTCAAATAAAATTTCAATTGAAACATAACATAATAATTAAAATATTTAAAAAAAGTAAACATGTCTCATAATTTTGGAAAATGGATGTGACGTTACATATTTGTTGACTGCATGCGAAAAAATAGTTACACTGCCAATCATTAGCAACAACATTATCTCGCTGATACAGGGTCAAAAGCGATCACAATAAAGAACATTTAACAAAACTTGAGGTTTGGTATCTATCTGACGATGTTTCAAATCACATTACATAAGGGTTTCTATTGCCACCATAAATTATAATTGACTATCGACAACTGTATCTCTGGAATAATAAATACGGACCCATACGTCAACCGAATCTCCTCTCGGCGCCTTTTCTAGGCCGTGCCAGCGGATCATAGAGAATTTACATGCGTAGTAACATGTTAGTCCGAGCGCTGACAGGGATACGATTTATGTATTGTCAGACCGGCACGTACAAGACGTTATAATATATAACAGATTACAGATAGTGCCCCGACACGAATGCTATACGACCACTTAAATAATCTAAAGGGTTAAATGACAGAACAGATTTCTGTCTCTTGAATAGCAATTGCTATGTTATTTGCATTAGAAGCAATGACGGTACATAATCTGTTTAGGATACTATAAATAATAATACATGATATGAGCGACTTGCATAAAACTTATATTAATGCCACAATATTAATAAAAATTAGTTTCTGCATATTGCTTCTGGATTCTACAAAAAGAAACTCAATGAATATGAAAAAGTGTTGCAGAAATTGCATAGGTCATGTAAGGTGGAAAGAACCAAGAAATTATAAAAATTATAAGATTATAAGTCTTATGCAGAAGAATTACTAGATCGGAAATTTTGCCTTAGATTTAGATTTCTTTGAACATTTTTGCTGGGCTTTCTTACACCATCAACACAAGCAACAAATTCTTTGAATCATGCTAGCTAATCAGATGCTCCATTCTCTCAAAAACTGCTACTTTTTCCACTTTTTGCTCCGTATCATCAGAATGGCTGGACTTACCTTTTCCAAGATCTAATCACCACGTCCACCGTCAATATGTTTTCGAATTTGAAACATTATGAATAAATAATCATAGTTTTTGCCATTTTATTTCGTCTATTATAAATATAGAATAGAATTATTTAAAAACAGAATAGTTGTAATATTCGAGAAAAGTAATTTTTCCTCAGAATTTTTATTACTGAATTTGATGTCATGTTGCGATAAATTTTAGGTAATTTTTAAATTGTCATAAAAGAAACAATGCATGTTTTTACTATCTATTTTTTACCGCTTGTTTATTAATATTATTAAATTACAATACAAAAATTAAAAAGAAGTTGAAAATTGAAGAAACTGGCAGCTGATGAAGTGTGGGGTCTCAAAAAATTGGCACCTCAGTCTTGACATGATTTCAGCCCTCCTAGCAATCCGAAATAAAAGAAATAAAAATATTATTAATCTACAATGATGTCGCAATCGCCCGAACTAATGATGAGTAAATTTTTTTTCACAAATTGGCGACTGTTTTAAAAAAAAAGTGTCTTTTTTACTGTTTTTTGAATTTCTCGATTTTTTTAAATAAAGTAAAAATTGGAATTTGGAGATGATTCTAGTTCGGGCTACAGATAGGTCTATAAACAAGACTCTTTGAACATTTTAAGTGAATCGGTCGAGTAGAACTCCAGAAATCGTGTCAACAGTACTAAAAAAGTCTGTTCTGGGACCGAGTCAGTAAAATGCCTCTCCAAAAATTATTCAAATTTTCAAAAACCTTATATATATATATATATATATATATATATATATTAATTGTTTAATATGAACAAAACAGCACTCAGATTTGTTTAACACAACTTTATTTTATGATTACAGACGTTTCGAGACCATGGTGTGTCTCATCTTCAGTGTAATTTCAAAAACAGTTACTTATATACTACACATTCTTTAATAATTTATTTAAATTTCATTTAATTTTTTGATATACAAAAAATGTGTCAAGCATTGCAAGGAATAGTTGGTGTTTTTTGTATATCAAAAAATTAAATGAAATTTAAATAAATTATTAAAGAATGTGTAGTATATAAGTAACTGTTTTAGAAATTACACTGAAGATGAGACACACCATGGTCTCGAAACGTCTGTAATCATAAAATAAAGTTGTGTTAAACAAATCTGAGTGCTGTTTTGTTCATATTAAACAATTAATATTCGTTCCACTCATATCATAAAATTCTATAATATATATATATATATATATATATATATATATATCAATATTCTTTCATATAATGTTACTATTGTGCTCTGCACAGAACCCACAAATAAGAACCTACAGCTAACAATACCAATTACGTTCCGCATACAAAAGCAATACGAAGTCTAACGAGGCGCGAGACAAATAATTCTCAATAATATTATATGTATCATAGGAGTACGATCTGAGAATAATAAAATTACGTTTTATGTATTCGACAATGGGCGATTCGTCGATCGTGCCAGTATATTTTCAACGTATCATGTTATCTAACAATATCGATTTTCTTCGCTCGAAGCCGCAGAAGCATCTACGCGACCATTCCAATAAAAAGAAGTAACGAATACTCCTGAGATGATATATTGCACCCCTTAAAGCGTAATAATTATTGCTCTTTGATAAATCTATTGTATTATGGTAGGATACACAGTATGTTTGTACTTCAAGTACGACTCAGATTAAAATTAGTCAAAATTTCATAGGTAATACTTAATAATTTTCAGGGTCTTATTTTTATTTGTTTTTAAACATCAAATTAAACCTAAAAGTTGCATAAACTTTTTTGAAAATTATTTTAACTATTGGTTCCTTAATCTATTTTTGATATATTTCTGATTACATTATATATTTTATATTAATTAACATCAAAAGGTGAATCTGGTTTTGTATACAAACAGCAAAATTACAGTCAACAAAACAGTGAATTAAATCAGCAATGCATTGCATATAAGAGATCATTTATTATATCATTAAAAAAGAGTGCGCGTAAGGATCACATGCGATTGAAATAAAAAGTAGCAAATTTAAGATAAGTAAAAATAAATACATCATACAACAATTTTGAATAATCTTTATTAGTAATATGGTAACACTCGTGTGCACACATTTATTGGTGTCAACCATTATACACATTTATTTAAGATAAATTATAAATTACATATTTATAATAGCATTAAAAATATGTATAATATTTAAAAACAATGATGTAATTAAAGTCATACTTCAATTATGACCTGATCGGTTTGTCATTGTAATTAGCATTTAGAAATGAACCTTTATTAGAAGAATGAAGTAATTGCTGATTAATAAATTCTATAATATAATATTCGTTCACATAGTGAATTATGTTAAACAACTCCTAAATAAATATTGTTTTCGCAACTTCACTCATCATGTAATTGTGTTGGAAGAACTTCATGTAATTAAAATTAACATATATTCATTGGCTGCTTGTTTTTTGTTTTTACTTTTTTGTTTGGCGATATCATATGCTGCTATGGGTCGACCAGGTTATAGTTTGGCATGGCGTGTTTGTCATGCCAAACTATGTCTTTAGTGATTACGGTGTGTTATGTGATGCTATAATGTACTCGCTATTTTTTCAAACTTAAATCGTTAACGTGATTTTTCAAAGAAATTCAAGTTTATCACATTTGAAACCGATCAAGTATTACGTAAGCACTATAGGGGGCGGGGGGGGGGGGGGTTTATTGATTTGCTTATTTTGGGTGACATGAGGGGCAGGGGTGTCTAAATGATGATTACGTCATAGGTAGTGTTCTAAAAACAATACATTAATTGCAAAATATTTACGTAAGCATTGGGGTGGAGGGTAAGAGCTTTGCTTACTTTTGCTGGAAAGGGAGATGGGGGGGTAAATAATTGTAATAAATCTGCTTACGTAATACTTGAACGACCTCTTTTGGACTAATGAATTTGAAATTGAAATGAACGAAAATATTGAGATAGTAAATTATACTGAAATAGCTGTTGAATCTGACTTTAATTTAACAATACATTTTATATAACAATTATATAATGTAAACTTGAAAATTATATTAATTAATGGTCAGCGCCCTCGTAAACTTATGGTCAGCGCTCAAAACAATCAAAGAAAATACTTTTGTTAAAGATTTTCAGTTATGGCTTCTATCTCCTAACTACATACATTTTTCTCTCTATTTTCAAATTAATCATAATCATAAGTTAAAAAATCCGAACTTATTATTAGCCTCACTCTACCATATAGTTTAGAATGACATATTCCAAATTATACACACATATAAATTAATTTATTAATTAGCCTGCTACTGTCAGAATTGCGCTCGCATTAAAAACGCGCCAAAAGTGTTTTCGGTTAATTATCACATTGAGTCCGTTTGGCATTATTTATTTTGCATGGTCCATTTAAACACTTGAATACAAACAGTGAAAAATGATTTTTGACTCATAACAATTATTCCATATATTCTTCTAAAATATAGGCTCATACTGTGAGTTCCATACATTATCCAGAAACGCGCTAAATGTGTATTATCTCGCCGATCGCGCTTTCCGGGTCAACTATTGAATAGCCATAGTGCCTCAAATTCCATATATCATGTTACACAAGTCGAGATAAATAACGCGAAAACTATGAGTAATGACACCGCGTTGTGTGGTCGGACCAAAGTGCTGGCATTAGGTCCAGGGAGTGTCTTCCGGTCGCCAAAAATGTAAGAATTATGCTCCGGATGTCCGTGGATTTGTCGGACGTCAACTGGAGATTTAAGACGCAAACTTCATGGTTAGTAAAATATCTTTGAAAAGTTAAGTAGTTTTATCACCTACTTGCTTAGACACATAATTTTTAGTTTTAATAAAACATACGAACACACACGGGAGAATGAAGGTTCTATTGGACTTCGAGCAATTATATTGTGAAAACCGAACCAATGATATCACAACAAGTAACACACATGAAAGAAACAACTATCTGACTATGTTCAGTAGAACCCCCCGCAATTCATCATTGTAGCAATGTGCTTTTTTGCTGTTTTTCAAAAATTTGTAACCTGTTTTTTACCCTATAGGCATAGTAAAATAGGATGGCCAGGAAGCAAGCAGGTCCAATGTTTTATTTCAATTTTATATATATTTTTCAGATTTATTTTTAAAGGGGCAAAATATTTATAGAGACAACACTCTGTAATTAACCTTGAGCTGGCAATGTACCAGAAATATTCATCAGTAGAGTTCGAATAACTATTTATTTAATTTTTCACTTGCAAAATTGCTTATTCTAACTTTAACTTCCCGTAGGGTAAGTTATTGTAATCGTCCAAAAATCGAAATTGACAATTTTTACATTTCTTCACGTTTTAAAGGTTTCTGAACTTTTTGTCATACCCCATAAAAAATTGTTGTGTGCGTGTGTATGAATGTATGGATACAATTTTTCGTCCACGTTTTCGGGCGCACAGATCAACCGATTTGAATGGTTCAAAAAACATTCGATTCCTATTGATAGGGAGATCAGCTGATTAGTTTATGGCAAAGACAAGCAAAGAGTGCAGAAAATAGAAATCGAATCTTTGAGAGAACGGAACATCCGATTTGAATGGTCTAATAAACAATCAGTTCGTAATGACGGGGAGAAGTGGTGATTAAATTTTGGCAAAGGCAGATCCAGCTGTTTCCGAGATACCAAGCTAAATGTACAAAAAGGTAGTTTTTGATATAACTAAACATTCGATTTGAATTATTCAAATATAGTTCTGCTTGTTTTGATAAAATAATTGGTTTTGGAAAAAACTTATTTCAAATTTTAATAATGGAATCCATCCTTGTCCCTTCATCTTCGAAATTGTGTGTTAAAAATCTGAGTATTGTATTGTTCATATTTAACATTTAATATATATATATATATATATATATATATATATATTCGTGTGTGTGTTGTTAATATATATTTATACCGTAATTTATTGACATTCTACTATTTCCAAACTACATCCAAAACACGATTCAGCTAAATATCTGATATAATTATAACGAGGCAAACTGCAATTACAGAATCGATTGATAGTGCATAGTCAACAATTACATTTTTCAATTGATCGATTTACTAATATCATTAATTTGTTGAGTTATATTATATGAATGAATAATTTAATGTGATTGAATTATTCAATAATATATTTATTTGCAACTGCAAAGAATGAATGGAATATTAGTATGCAGCATAAAAATAGAGGAAAGATTGATAAATGTCATTATCTGTTCGGTTATATATAATTTAGAGTACAATTAGCATATTTATAGCATATATTAGTGGAAATGTTTAATATAGATGCATGGTATACTTTAATATATTTGCATTCAAGAACATTTACATATGTATGTACCCACAGATGGATTTGATCGTAGTTCAACTATAATATATTTATATTCACCACATCTTCAAATAATGTGGTAAATTGTAGTATTTGTCCCTAATACGAATATATAGCTTTTAACGTTAAAAGAATTCAACTCATATAAGGCTACTTAAACATTGAAATATATAAAACTAAAAATATATAGAATGGAGTGACATTCTATTTAATAACGCGATATTAATAATTCCATAATTGAAAAAAATAATAGTTTCTAATCTACTGCGATGCCAATATAGAAAGTTGTATTTCTTGTAACTATTCAAATAACTAAAGTTGTATTTGCAGTTCAATATATAAACGTATTATATTATAATCATGTTTGTAATTATTTAAAAGGTAAATGTAATGATGAAATCAATTACAATTCTCAGTTTAGTCTAATTTGATCTATAAAGCAATAATGAGTATTCGTTGCGCCTGAATACGTGTGTCAATATACATTTCCTAGAATAATATTGCATGTGCATAATATTTTCCTATCTGTAGAATGTTATGATTGTATTATTGCCTCCGTATAGACATATGGAAATATATTTACCTTTGAATCTAATTCCAGAAATAACTGTACAGAGTGGCGGGATTAGCTCAAGAGTAGCGTTCCCGATTCACATGCTGGAGGTTCCGAGTTCGAATCTCCGGCCAGAATTTGAAAAATAATATTAACTAGTTGGAATAATAATAGAATTATGAATTGTACTAATAAAATATGTATGTAAAATCAAAATGTATAAAAATTAGATAAGTAGAATTTAAAAATGAATTGAAGTAAGAAGTAATGAGAAGTATAGAAGAAAGAAGAAATAGTGGTTAGAAGATGAAGTGAGATGATAGTAAAAGAAGAATGAAGATAAGTTAGTTAAGAAGTATAGAAGAAGAATAGGATTATATGAAGAAGAAGATAGTATAAAATTGAAGATTGTATATGATTGTATAGAATAATGTAGGTTGCTAAATGCTCGAGTAAGCGAGGCCAATAAAAATAAAAAAAAAATAAAATAAAAAAAAAAATAATAATAATAACTGTACAGAATAATCGAACACACAGCTAAAATTATTTTTCGAGAATATTACATTTACGTAACAATTATATATTAAACTAGAATTTATTTTGTTAAACATATAAAAATTTTAAAAACAGAATTCATGTTTTTTATATGAAGGTCTTTGAAAAAAAATTGTAATCACTAAAAAATGTAAGTCCAGCAAACTCAAAAATATATAATTCTACTTCACTCACTAGCTGTGATTTCGCAAGTTTTTCGAAACGGCTTTATGTTTGAACGTAATCCTTTGAAATAAATTAGTAGTTGGAAGTAGAGAAAATTGAGTTTAGCTGAGTGTGTTCTGTTAGTCCACCATGACTGTGTTTTAAAATTGTCTCTGGATTTAAATGAAACATACACGTTCCTGAAAACTGAACGGTATGTGTAGGACAAATAACCACATATATGAATTTACAACAAAATATTCTATATTGTCAGGAACTATGTAATACAATTTTTCTTAATGTATTTTACTCTTAGACAATGGCATCACAAATAGCTCAATCTAAATATTTGCAATATTTATTCCTCAATTTATTTGAAAAATAATGTTTCATTTTTCGCATTGCGACAATAGAAAATAAATTGTGATATTATTATCATCAGTGTAGAATATACCAACACACTATATATATATATATATATATATATATATATATATATATATACAAAACATATAATTAACTATATATATATATATATTAACAACTTTCTGTTAAATGTGGGATTTTATGTGACCACAGTTTTATGTTATTAGGAACTATATATTACATTTCTTCATTATACATTTTGATATTAGATAATTATTATCCAAATAGGATGTTAAAAATATTTGTGCTTTAATTTAACTGAAGAACTATATTTAAACAAATATAAAATAATACAATATATTAATACAAAAATGTTTAGTCACGCAGCCCAAATGCAGGGCTAGAGCTATTATTCGCTTGGAAACTTATTACTGTGATAGTAATACTATTTTTAACTTCCCGTAGGGTAAGTTATTGTAATCGTCCAAAAATCGAAATCGAAAATTTGTACATTTCTTGACGTTTTGAAGGTTTCTGAACATTTTAGCATACTTCAGAAAAAATGGATGATACAGAGATTCGGAGATACAGAGCTAAATGTGCAAAAAATAGTAGTTTTTGAGGGAACTAAGCGTCCGATTTGAATGATTCAAAGAACTTTCTGCTTGTTTTAACAAAATAATTGATTTTGGAAAAAAAAATTGTTTCCAAATTTTTTTTTCAAAAAAATTTTTTTTGAAACTTTTTTTTTTAATTTTTTTTTTGTATATCGAAAATAATTCAGATTTCTATTTTAACACTTTCGACTCGGGAGTCGGACTGCCAGTCGGTACGCTGCGCTCGGAATATTATAGTGCTATACTTATCTCTCAACTCGGAATTTTTTTTTGTATCGGATTTTTTTCAAAATGTGGTTATATTGCTTTTAAATATAGTTATTATGATAATAAAATAGAACATTTTGAAAATTAAAAAAAATTGCACTCTATATTGTTTAAAAAATCATTTCTTCACAGATCTTTATTAGAATTATGGGGATCATGAGCTAATAAATTAATTTTGTTATATATTTATTTATAAAATCAATAAATCAATCAATAAATGAATGTAATAGTAAATTAATTTTTAAAATATAAAAAAAAATTAAATGTAAGTTTAGTTTGCGACGAGTCGTCGCCGACACGATTTGCCGCCGGAGCGGCGGCATCCGAACTTAACGGTAAAACATATCAAGCCGCCGAAGCGGCATCCGAGTAGAAAGGGTCAATTCTGTTCTAATATACCTTAAACAAATAATTTCAACTTTCGAATTCAGTTTATGTAATTTTTATAAATATTAGACAATGTTACAATATTTATAATAATCTATTTTAAAACATTTAATATTCCTCGATCATCTTGTTACGGTACGGGAAGTTCCAGCAATTTGCCTCAAGGCACGATGCCTTAATTGCCTTAAGAGCTAGTTTTATTTGCTTTTAAAAATTTTACTTAACAAAAAAAAAGTTACTTAACAAAAGATAATCTTCCAAACCTTTTTTTTAAAAAACATATTTTCTTTAATACTTTCTTTTGTATATACTTAAACTATTTGAAATCGACAAACAAGAATTCGAGAAGATAGTTATATGTTTATTACCAATTTTATTGATTTGTGAGAAACTAATTGAAAATTCTTAACCACTTCAATTATTTTTGATATGTGAATATTCTTTGAGGCGATAATATATTACTTGCTGAACAATGTATTTAATAATGAATGAGGACAACTGGATTTAAAAATTTTGTCATATATAGCTCATATGATCATTTTAAATATTTGATCAGAGTTGTTAAAATTTAACTGATATAAACATTTTTTTAACAAATTAATCAAGTGATTTATAAATGTTTATAAATAAGCTAATAACTATTGGAATAATATCTTGCTAGTTCTTTGTAAATACTTTATACATGCCTTTCAAACGTAAAGATATGCAAAAATTTTCATTTTCGATGTCCTCGCGATTACTACTACTTCACTTACGGGAAGTTAATAATATTATCCTGTAAGTTTTCATACAAATATCATAATATCAAATGAAGATTTTTGAAACCAGAAGCTTCGTTCTCTCAAAAACTGCATTTTAGCACTTTTTTAACTTCCCGTAGGGCAAGTTATAGTAATCGCAAAAAAATCAAAAATGAATTTTTTTGCATTTCTCGACGTTTCAAAGGTTTCTGAATATTTTGGCATACCTTAGAAAAAATGTATGTATGTGTGTGTGTGTGTGTGCGTGTGTGTATGTATGTGCGGATACAAATTTTCGTCGACGATTTCGGGAACACCGATCAACCGATTTGAATAATTCAAAAAGCATTCGATTTGCATTGATAAGGAGACGTGCTGATTAGTTTTTGGCGAAGTCAGGTCTAGCCGTTCCGAAGATACGGGGCAAAAAGTGCCGAAAACGGTAACTCAGTTTTTAAGAGAACGGAGCGTCCGATTTTAATAATTCAAAAATCATATTACTTGTATTGACAAGGTGAAGAATCGATCAAATTTTTTTAAAGGCAGGTCTAGCGGTTTCGGAGATCTAATGAAAAAAGTGAAAAAAATGTCATTTGGCGGTCAAAAATGATCATTAGACATACGCACATCAAATTATCAGATATTTTATAGAGATTTTAACAATAAGTATAATTTTGGTTTACATTCCTATGGGTTCCGTACCAATGTTTACGCGTTAGACGTCGTCGCGGCGCTTACGCGGTTTGATATTTCGTGTTTATGCAGTTAGGCAGTACGATTGCTTTGAAAAAAAGTTCAGAATTTCCAAAATAAGTCAAAATGAAGAAAACATTTTTCTTTTCAAAAATTTTTTTTTTTCAAAAAAGTAATTTTTTGTCAAATTTATAGTTTCTCAAAAATCTAATTTTTTCGAAGTAAAATTTTTTAAAAAATGTTAATCTTTTTTAAAAAAATAATAATTGCCTTACACGATGCCTTAATTGCCTTAAGACAGAATTCCACTTACAACTCCGGAAAGTTTATCGCGCAAATTTTGTATTAATATCTCATAATATCAAATAAAGATTTTTGAAACCGGAAGCTTCGTTCTCTCAAAAACTGAATTTTTTGCACTTTTTTTTCGTATTTTCGAAACGGCTATACCTGGCTTTGCCATCAACTGAGTTTTTTGAGTTGGAATCAAATATTTTTTGAATCATTCATATTGATTGATCCATGCGCCCGAAATCGTAAACAAAATATTGTATCCAAATATTCATTTTCATATCTCATAATAACTCATAATAAAAAACAACTGACTATTAATATAATTTTTTATTAGAGATCTGATATTTCTCGAGACTCACAAGATTTACCTAGAGATCGTCCATCTGCCCTGCATGCAATTACAACGATCAACAAAAACAAGAGATCGAGCACCATTTGGATGTTTCTCATTCCATGTTGCTCGGCGTAATTAGTTTCAGCGTGGCCGACGTCGTCCAGAGTCGGCAACCGTTGGCCGTAAACTTTCGTAGAAACGGATTTCGTACGCCGGACTCCGCAGCGGTAGTTTTACGCCACACTTGCGCCGTATGTTCGCATCGGCCACAGAGCAGCAGGTCCCCGAACAAGCGATGGATGGTGCAAACTTTTCACTTATTGTTATTCCATGTCGCATTATTATGCCGTAGGTGACACTTACATAGAATTCCCGTGTTCATTATGCAATGTCGTTCATCTGACGCTCATATAATATAGTCGTAGAGATAGTTTTTAAGTTTTAACTAGTGGGGCGCATGGCATCGTGCCTTAAGGCAAAGTGCTGGAACTTTCCGTACCAATTTTTTTTTTTTTAAAGATTAACATTTTTGAAAAAAATTTACTCTGAAAAACTACATTTTTGAAAAACTATAAATTTTTGACAAAAATATTTTTTTTTGAAAAAAAAGACTTTTTGAAGAAAAGTGTATTTTAAAATATTTGGGAAATTGTGAACTTTTTTTCAAAGCAATCCTACTGCTTTAACTGCATAGAGACAAAATATCGAAGCGGGTAAGCGCCCCGCCGCCGTCTAACGGCTAAGCATTGGTACGGAACCCATAGGAATGTAAACAAAATTTATACTATTTATAATTTTTGACCGCCAGATGGCATTTTTTTACTTTTTTTACTAGATCTCCAAAAACTAATCAGCACGTTTCCTTATCAATACGAATCGAATGTTTTTTGAATTATTAAAATCGCTTCATCCGTGTTCCCGAAATCATCGACAAAAATTTGTATCCGATCAAACATACACACACACACACAAACATCTATTTTTTCTAAGGTATGCCAAAATATTCAAAAACCTCTGAAACAAAAAGATATATAAAAATTTTCATTTTCGATTTTTTTGCGTCTACTATAACTTACCCTACGGGAAGTTAAAAATGTAGTTTATTCATATGCTTGACCGCACGATTTCTGAACTTTTATAATTCAACCGCTTCTCCTAAGCCTATAATATTTCAATGTGTTATTTCAGACTACAAACTCTATCGTTATACAAAATTTTATTAAAATTGTTTAATCTTTTTTAACTTCCCATAGAGTAAGTTATAGCAATCGCAAAAAAATCGAAAATATTTTTTTATATATATCTTCACTTACTTTAGAAAGCAAATGGATGTATGTATATTGTGTGTATATGTATAAGCAGATTGATTCAAAAAAAATTCCATTCTTGTCGATAAGGAGACATGCTGATTAGTTTTTAGCAAAGCCAGGTTCAGCCACTCCTAAGATACGGGGAAAAAAGTGCGAAATGGTGATTCAATTTTTGAGAGATCGGAGCGGGTTCGATTTTAATGATTCAAAAAAAAATATTTGTATTGTCGAAGTGAAGAACTGATGAAATTTTTGGAAGGATGGTCTACCGGTTTCGAAGATTTAAAACAAAAGCTATTTGGTGGACAAAAATGATCATTAGACATATGTACATCATATAATCATTAGTTTTATAGATATTTCAATGAAAAGAGCAAATTTTGTTTTTATTTCTGTGGGTTTTGGGCCAATGTTCATCCGTTATACTGAAACGCGGCGCCCACGCGCTTCGCGATTGCTTTGGAAAAAATATCAACATTTTCAAAATATTTCAGAGAAATTAAATTTTGGTAAGGAAAGTTCCAGCAATTGGCATTTAAGCACAATGCCATGCACCGCTAGTATTTTCAAATCTTAATCACGAAGAAACGGCGGCACCTCCGATCTTCACAAAGAACTAATCAACGCAATTCCCTACCAATATCTTTCGGTTAATTTTTTGATTTGAGATCGATTCAAGTGTGTGGATTGAAACGTAGACAAGCAGTTACGCACTTTTCTGTCAATTACAAAGAAATGACTTGGCCGATCGTCGCGCAGAACCAACGCTGATGTTATAGAGTAACATCAAATGACCTTTAAATTTTTGAAATTGGTCCAGAAGTTTTTGAGAAAACGACGTCGAAAGGACAAAACTGGAATATCACACACGTATTTTTTTCAAATTAGGTTTCATTTGATTCAGAATGACTTGAAATGTCAATAAAACATAAAATTAGTAAATCGGATTTTTCGGCAAGTTAATAATAGTTAAACATCATCAGATATTGATTTCAGTCGTGTTTAAATCTATACAACACTTAAATTTTGTGTTTTCAGAATATCCGTGGAACATTTATTGAATTATTTAAGTTTCTGTTGTGGTCATCATGAAGTTCCTGGTGTTTCAGTAATTTCATCAGCTAAGAACGCAGCACTATGCTTTGAGCATTTCCATATTTAAAAAAAAATGATCGAAATTGTACGCCTTAAAAAGTTATATAAAGCATATCTAAACATAATATTTCGTAACTTAACAATATTGCTCACAACCTAAAAACTAGCTGCAAACAAAAATTCATTTGCTAATAGATTTTCACATATGATCTATATTTTCTACAGCTTTACAAAATTTATAACTTTGCTTGTTTTCGAGATATTGGTGGTGTACTTATTTACCCGCGGACATTCCCACTCTTATATATAAATAACATTGATTTTCGGATGTTAAATTAATTTAATTTTTTAATTGGATTATTTGCTTGAATAAAAACGATAATAAACAAGCGAACGCAAAGAACTAATCCGACTAATACTATTATTTTTTAAGCAATACAGTAGTATTGCGCTTGTATTAAATTGTTAAGTTTATAATATAAATTTTGCAAGCACACCTTAAGAGAAAATTAGGTCTTAAGATTTTGATTGTAAGTTCTAAATGCTCATTACATATACCACAACTAATATGCAACAACTTATTATCTTTTAATGCGTGTTAATAACTTTATTGATAACTGAGTATTGAATATGAAATTGTAAATTATTGTAACCTAAAAGGGAGGCTGGGTACGGTTGTGGTAATTTTTTTGATCAGCAATAATTTTATTAATTTGCCAGTTAGCTAGGATAAATGTAAATGAAAATTTGAATATTTGTCTACAGAGAAAATCGATGGATTACGAAATCATACAATAAAAGGTCACAAGTCACAACATATACATGTCTTATAAAACAAAACTAATTACTAGTAATAATTACTAATATTCAACTTACACCAAAATAACAAACAAAGTAATCTATATGTATACAAGTAACAGTTATTATTATAGAAATCGAATGAAAAAATTACTTTTGTTTTAATAAAAGCTATTCAGATTACAGATCATATTAATGTAGGGCGCTGGATAAATGCAATAATGGAAACTTGTTCGAATAAATGCATTGCATCTTTCTCCCGTTGAAATCTATCTCAAAATCAGTATAGTTTAGCTGTTATGACGACAGTCACTGTAACCTGGCACAACCGTACCTAGTCTCCCCTACAAGTTGTAATATTTATTATTTTTATTATATTGAAGCAATAAATAAAAAATAAATATTACGCCATATATTATAAAGATTATTATAGTCCCGATAGAAACTTTGCTATAGATTTTTATCTTTTTAATGTTGTTACCATTTAAATTTATAATCCAGGAACTAATTTAATTATTAACATGTTAAGGATGTAACAAAACATCCAAGAGATGTTACTCAGAGAATCTGTCCAATTATGAATTTAAAACTTTTTTTTAATTATATAAAAATACAGAGATTAACAAAGGCATGAAACAGTCTTTATTATGATACACATAGCAAAAACATGCACAATTTGTTCCTTTGTTTAGGACTTCCACACTCATTATGAGTTAATACTTCGCTCTGCTTGATATCTACTGGTTAGTGAAAAACAGACAAACAAACGGACTGCAAATTAAATCACTGCTATTTGTGATGAGGATTTCTTTGAGCTCTTTGAATTCGGAATGCTATAAACGCAAGCTTAAAATAAAATCATTATTCTGTATAAAAATCTCTCTACACTGACTCCAACAGGGATTTCATTACAATGTAAAGTAAATTATTCATTCAGTTACTTATCGTATCAAAATATATAATAACTAGTGGGGTGTATGCTATCGTGCCTTAAGGCAAATTGCTGGAACTTCCCGTACCGCAACGCAATGATCGAGGAATATTAAATATTTTAAAATAGAATATAAACTAAATTGGAAAGTTGAAATTATTTGTTTAAATTTTAAAACAGAATTAAAATAAAAATCTGATTTATTTTCGATATACCAAAAAAAATTTTTTTGGAAAAAAAATTGAAGCAAATTTTTTTTTTTACAAAATCAATTATTTTGTAAAAACAAGCAGAAAGTGTTTGAAATCAGTTAAATCGGACGCTAAGTTCTTTCAAAAACTGCCATTTGTTGCACATTTAGCTCAGTATCTCCGAAACCGCTGGACCTGCCTTTGCCAAAAACTAATCACCCCTTCTCCCTATTATTACGAATTAAATGTTTTTGAGATCATTCAAACCGGATGCTCCGATCTCTCAAAAACTCGATTTCTATTTTTAGCACTCTTTGCTCTGTATCTCCTAATCGTCTGGAGCTGCCTTTACCAAAAACTAATCAGCACATCTCCCTATCAATAGGAATCGAATGTTTTTTGAACCATTCAAATCGGTTGATCCGTGCGCCCGAAATACATGCATACACACTTTCTTACACATCCTTTTTTTCTGAGGTATGCCAAAACGTCGAGAAATGTAAAAATTTTCAATTTCTATTTTCGGCCCATTACTATAACTTACCGTACGGGAAGTTAATAAGGTTGTTATTGAAACAATTAAAGTTTAATTTTTTTTATATATTTTTAGAAAATGAATATTAAACAATCAACTACATTATTTTGTCCAAAGAATTTTTGCATTTTAATTCAGTGCATATTCTGTTGTTTAACAGAATATAATTCTATCCAATATATCGCTTCTGTAGTGCCCGGAGGAGCAAATGCTTTTTAATAAACAGTTTTAATAAAACAGTACGAATAAACAAAGTGCTTTTTCAACTGCATATAAATGTTTGAAGTACAATATTTACTTTGTAAAGGATTCATTACAAAAGTTTCTTAAACAAATACATAGATAATAAATAACAGGGTGTAAGTGAAGTTATCATACTACTTCATAAGTATTTTCTACATTTAGCATTCATGAATTATTTACGACATAATAAAGATACACAAATTGACTGCTGAGACGTTTAATAGTACAGTAAGCGATATCATTGCAAGCCATTTCTCAGGAATTAATTAACTTGTGAAGTTAATTAAAACTTTTACTGAAACTCAACTATAATATTAATGTATCTATTTCTGCGAGATAAGGATATTAGAACTTGCTCAGGAAAATGATTTAGTATCGTTCGATAGACAGTATTTTTTACAGAAAAAGTTTTACAAAGAACAGTTTTTTATAGGAGAGTTTTAATTATATATTCTATAGAAACATAACGTGCATAAAATGATCATAAAAATATATGCCTACATATATGTAAAAAAATGTATAATAAAAAATTTAACTAATGGTGTATGGCATCGCGCCTTAAGGCGAATTATAAAATTGTTTGATAACGTTGAAAAAAAAGATTTTTGAGGATTTTGTAATTTTTGAATAAATTGAACTTTTTTTTAAGTTTGATTTTTTCTTCTATTTTTAATTTTTTTGAAGATGTTGAATTTTTTTTTAAAGGAATAACTCTACGTAGTTGTTTTAAAAAACCGTGTTGAAGTCTAACGTTTAAACTTTATGAATCTTGGTATGTATTTGTACTTATTATTAAAATCTTTATAAAATATCTGATAATTTGAAGCGCATATGAACAATGAATATTTTTTACCGCCAAATGGCTTTTATTGGATCTCCAAAGCACTGGATATATCTGCCCAAAAATTTAAACAGTTTATCATTTCGTCAATACATCTAAAATGATTTTTGAATCTCTCAAACCAGACGCTTTGTTTTCTCAAAACCTAAATTATCATTTATAGCAGATTTTACTATTATAGGAAACAAATGTTTTTAGAATCATTCAAATCGGTTAATTCATGCTTTCAAAATTGTAAGACATGCCAGAATGGCCAGAAACTTCCTAAACGTAAAGATATGCAGAAGTTTTTATTTTTTATAGAAATTTACTATACGGAAAGTTAAACATTAAAATTAAATGTATAGAAATTTGAACATTATAGATTTTATATATAAATCTTACAAGTTTCATTATTATTCATTGATATTCTAATTTCAAATCACATATTCTGCTGCTATATTACTCGAATGAGAGTAATGAGTACCGTTTTTTTGGCGGAAATTATGGAATTCGAAAACCGGTTTTTTAGTAGAAAAAGTCGGTTTTCGCTTTATACATGGAAAATGACAAATATAGCCAAATAGTAATGATAGTTGCAAGCGTTTTGATTCTTGGAATCATATCGGTTCAATAGCATTTGGAATTTTATCAGTCTGATATGGTTCCCAGAAAAGTTTTGTGTTATCTTTTGTCTAATGTATATATTAATTTAGATTTTTATACTAGTGAATTTTTATACTTCTTCTAGAAGGTGTTACTCCCTCTACTCAATCTTTAAAAATGAGAAGCCTCAGAAGCCATAAATAAAAGAACAAATTGATAGACATTGTCAGTTTTTTTAAATCATATTTTATTAAACAAAAAAATAATAAGATGTTTTAAATTAATTAATTAAATTTGCTTGATAGAGGAAATACTCAGGGTTTAGCTTAATTGTTTTCACAACTAAAATTGATAGTATGTATCAACATGTACCTAATGTTTTTCTTATTTTTTTTTTATTTTTTTAATTAAATAAATGTTTTTGATTGAAAAATGTATCTTTTTTATTTATTCGAAAACTGTTCTTTTACTGCGATATGAATATTTTATCATTCTTATATGTGAAAATGATGCATGAATAACGAATTATTATTTTTTTGTTCTACTATTAAAATTAAAATAATTTCATTTACTATCCATAAAATTGAACAATAAATAAATTCAGTCAAATACTGCTTTGAATCGCACAAAATTTGCGGATAAATTTTTGTTATTACAGAATGTTCGAGAAAAAATAAATTTTTAACTTCCCGTAGGGTAAGTTATAGTAATCGCAAAAAAATCGAAAATGAAAATTTTTATATATCTTTACGTTTCAGAGGTTTCTGAACATTTTGGCATACCTTAGAAAAAATGGATGTATGTGTGTGTGTGTGTGTGTGTATGTATGTATGTATGTATGTATGTATGTATGTATGTATGTATGTGTGTGTATGTATGTGCGGATACAAATTTTCGTCGACGATTTCGGGAACACGGATCAACCGATTTGAACAATTCAAAAAACATTCGATTCGTATTGATAAGGAGACGTGCTGATTAGTTTTTGGCGAAGGCAGGTCTAGCCGTTCCAAGGATACGGGGCAAATAGTGCCGAAAACGGTAACTCAGTTTTTAAGAGAACGGAGCGCCCGATTTGAATAATTCAAAAAACATTTCACTTGTATTAACAAGATAAATAACTCATCACATTTTCATGAAGGCAGGTCTAGCGGTTTTGGAGATATGGAGGAAAAAGTAAAAAAATGAGCCATTTGGCGGTCAAAAATGATCATTAGACATATGCACATCAAATTATCAGATATTTTATAGAGATTTTAACAATAAGTAAACATTTTGTTAACATTCCTATGGGTTCCGTACCAATGCTTATGCGTTAGACAGCGACGCGACGCTTACGCGTTATATTTTGTCCCTATGCAGTTAAAGCAGTACGATTGCTTTAAAAAAAAAGTTCAGATCTTCCACAATATGTCAAAATAAAGAAAAAAAAAATTTATTAATATATTAATTTTTTTTTCAAAAAAAAGTAATTTTTTGTCGAATTTATAGTTTCTCAAAAATCTTATTTTTTCAAAGTAATTTTTTTTCAAAAATGTTAATCGTTTTTAAAAAAATAATAATTTTTGGTACGGGAAGTTCCAGCAATTTGCCTTAAGGCACGATGCCTTAATTGCCTTAAGACAGAATTCCACTTACAGCTAGTCTATATAAAATTCTAAAACCGGTTTTCTGAGATGTCGGTTTTTGTATAAATCTTAATATTTACATATGTTCATATTTCAATTATGGAACATTTAATTTTACAACTTTATTATACTTAGCACTTACTATAGTAATCACATAATCATCTTCATTTCGCAATCATTTGTTTCCCTTTTCCTTAAATTGTACTTAAGTTTTACCATTTATAGAAGAATTCAATTAATTTTGTAATTTATTTAAGGTATATTTAGAAGATATACTTCACCGTAAAGAGGATTTCAAAACAATATTTAAATTTAATGTCATATTCTTGTAATAACAATTATAATTATAGAAGCTTATATATTTGAATATATTTTCTGAAAGTTAATTTTCAATAATATAACATTATATTAATAAAGGCTTTAAGAACGATTTAATTTTTTTATATATAGTAGTTTAAACTTGTCCTGAAATGGACAACAAGTAAAACTGTCTCAAAAAAATGACCTTAAAATATCAAAATTTTATTCCTTTGTCAGAGTTTTGAAAGCTTAATCTTGCTCTGGAAGTATTGTGACGTAGTTCTCTGCCAAGTGGATAATCCTTGAGGTGGCATTTAAATTGTCCGAATTATTCGTATAAAGGTAAAAAATGGAATAAGTAAACAAAAATTGATATCACCGCTAATAACATATTTTTAATAATAGTAGACAACTGTATATGTAATTAATTTCTGCACTATGCTGATGAGAATGCGCTAATTAATTTATAATTCTATCATGTATGTCGTCGCAAAAATTGAAAATAATTGATGCTCATTATTGTGCATCATGTGTTATTAGAAATCATTTGACTTGTTATTGAACTCCGGTTCCTTTAACAAGCTATATTATCGCACAAGATCCTAAGCTGACGGTCACGCAGTTGCTTCTCGTTATTTTTAACGAAGCGTTATATTTATAGGCTTTTTCATACCCTCTGTATGAATAACATATGACAAATAAACACAGTTGTTACCATAGAGAAAATGCTTTAAATGAATCATGTGTCCTATACATACAATAGTTTGAAACATTGTGCATGGCCGACTATTATTGTATTGAAAACCCATGCTACACATGGTTGCATTTGAGTAGTATCCACTGTCGAACAATTTTTAGTTATAAAAAGTAGCATGTTTTCAAATTTGGATCAATCTAACTTTCTGGAATTTTTATAAATTTTCTAATTAAAAAACTTTCATTGTTCTGTACATATTAAGTTATTATCGGTCGCGTGTTCTTGAATGCTTTGAATTCAATGTTTTATAAAAATCTAAAAATGCAATATATTAGATATTTTAATTTTTATTAATTCTAATTAATGAAATAATCTATATAAGGTTATATAAGGTTAGAAAAATCCGAGCCATTTTCGATATTTCAAAAAAAAAACAAGTTCTAGTTTCTTCAAAAACTAGTAATTTCTTCACAATCTCTACATAAGCAAAATGTTTTTTGATTTATTCTAATGAGATGCCCCTATTTCTTAAACTGCTCTTTTTTGCACTTTGTGTTTCATACTTATCTCCGAAATAGCTGGAATTGCCTTTGCCACAAACTAATAGGCACGTCACTTCTTTCCATATTTTCTGAATCATTTAATTCGGTTGATCTGTACTATTAGAATATACACCCACATATATTTACACACATCCATACATCCATTTTGTCTAATTAAAGCATGCAACATAAAGATGAACAAAAATTTCATTTTGGAATTTTCGTACGATTATTATAAATTATAGTTATTATATTGTTTCATTCGGGCAACTTAATATTTAACTATCTGATGATTTTCAATTCTGTATGCATTATTAGCCTTAAAGAGAAAACAGAACAGAAAAAAACAACTAGATCTGTTTTTCAATAACACTTGAGACTAACTTTTGGTAATCATAAAAATCAAATGTAGAGATAAGTTAATTTGAACTATCCGCTTCCGTTAGTTTTGACAAATTTAATTCAAAATGTCATTTACATCTCGATATAACTGATGTTTTAAAATAATAAATCATGTCAAATGCTTGAATATTAATGTTTGCGATATTTATTACGCGTTTATATAGTAAGGAGATAAAATAATTTCATAATGCTTCGATCTGACATACTTCCTAATTTATTTAATTAATTAACTAAAACATCAAAGTATCTTTTATAAGCATTATAGTTTCTATGTTTTTTTAATTTTAAATTTATTCTGCAATCTGTATATATTATTACATTAAGCAGAGAATGCTGACAATTTGTTTTTAATTGGTTATTTACAAATTAGTAAATACCTCCAGTGGCGTGTCTACTAGAGCTAATATAACAAAAAAAATAATAAAATGTAGTAAAATGAAAGTATTATAGTTAATTAAAATATATTAGGTCTCCAGATATTTTTATTTTAAGCCTGGTCGGCTGGTCTTCCTAGTATAAACGGCATGCTAGTTGGTTAGGATGGACGTCTATATGTGTTCTTAAATTGTAAGTATGCCTGTGCCTTTGTGGAGGATCCATGTTGGCGTGTAGCGAGGAGCGTTTCATATTTTAATATTTTAATATCAATTTCTATGTATCATACCTTTTTTTCATGAATACTTACTAATTTTTCTGTTTTTCTCATTTGTCAAAAAACGAATTATATTTATGGTTGATTATGAGTTTATAAAAGAAGTTGTTTTTTTATTTTTCTACATTGCGTTACGACATTATTATTTTATACAAATAAAATGTTGGCTTTGAAACTAAAAGTTGTAATATTATTATTTTATTAAACATTGTAATATTATTATTTTATTAAATATAATTCTTTAGAACATACAATTTAGAAACCAATTTATAATAAACTTTTCACTTTACGATTTAGAACGATAAATGTATATGGAATGCATTTGGAATGAAAGTTATAGAATAATCTTTGTTAGAATATCACTTTATCTGGAAAGTAACTTGTTTCAAGAATCCAGACATATTTTTCTTGACGAATTGCGCGACATGTAAAAAAACGCCTTGTATCATAAAGGCAACCATTAAACTTAATAAAAACGCAGCCTGGAACTTGGCATAAAGAAGAGAAATTTCTTATCCGTCTAGTGAAATTGTTTGAAATACTGGCGACTGTCAGACTGCTCGTTTAAAAAGTCAACACTAACGACTATTTACTTTTCTGTGCGCTAGAGAAAAACTAATATTTCAGTATTTAACGCCATGCTGAAAGTGCACAAGTAATAGTTATTAATTTGAGCTGCTGAACTACTTCAAAGGCGACCAGAAACTTACGAAAAATATGAGCCAAGTAATTGGTTATGCAGCGGAAAAGGGAAAAGATACATAAATGTATCATCAATATGAAATATTAAGTAGCAGATATATATCGCATGATATAATATTATATTAATGTAGATCTATACGCATGAAATATTTGTGAGTGCTAGCTTGTTTATATAATATTACATTTAGCAATGAAATACATACACATTTTTAAAATAGAATCGGACAAAATCTCATCCATAAAACATGCATAATACGATAAAACCAGTTTAAAATAAAATGTCTGTTTCAGTAAATCATTATTTAGGAATGAAATAATTTCAAAAAAAGATGTTATTCAATATTAGAAATAACAATATTATTTCTAAAAATTAGATGTATAAGATAGTATGTGATAAATGAATGTCCACGAAATCATATTTAATTGGTTTTTTATATTTAAAGAGAAATTTTTAAGCAAACCTATTTGTTGAATATTAGTGGTTGCGTTTATTAAAAACAGAAAAAATCTGTTGTAATACTTAATTTGGAAAATTTTAAACAAAATTATTTGAAAAATATTATGAAGGCAATAGAAAATGGTTTACATGAAATCCACGAACCTTTACTTAGTGCTGGTGCATCTTCTTCTGATTCAGCAACCAGTCTCAATATTCAAAAGGGTGCAGATTTGATTAAAGAACTACACATACAGAAAAGTATGAAGAAAAAACCATTTGCAAAAATTACTGTAGTATCTGTGGATTCTCCAGCTCAACAAGCTGTAAGTGGTTTCGTATGAATATACACAAAATACTCTTCTCATTTTAATCCAGTGATTTCTTAAATTTTTCTTCTATCTTTTCATTCCAGGGCCTCATTGTTGGTGATGTTATTACAGAATTTGGTTCTCTTCATTTTGATAATTTCACATCACTTCATCAGATTGGACAGATTGTTAGTAATAGTGTTGGCAAAAATGTTGTAGTGGTTGTACTCCGACACGGGGCACCTATGAAACTAAATTTAGTACCTCAAAAATGGCACCTTATTCGAACACAATAAATAGCATTTTTTATAATTTGAGTACTATAAAAAAATTATTTGTCATGGTGTGCTTTGAATAGGAGTTTGCAAAGCCTAATTCGAACTAGCACAACCACAACTTCAAACTTTATATTAAAGTAAAATATAAATATAAATAGAACTTTCAAAGCTTAGATTTTGTAATGTTAATGAGAAAATGAGTTTAACATGAATTAGAAATAGACTGGATTGGAATCGATGGAATAGTAGCAAGAAAATATATATTTGACAAATTATTTAAGCAGTTAGAGCTGATTATAACTTTTAATTTGATATAAATTATTGTATATTTTAAGCCAGCAGTAATGTTAATAGTTTCAATCACATGTTTTCCCTGTGTCAATATTCAAGTAAGTGGGAAATAGTATTTTAAAAGCTCTAAATAGAGATATTCATATATTATATCTGCAAATTGATATTTTTAATAACAAACTACATTTTTTTCAACTCATATTTGTTAAAGGAAAGATTTATCACAATAACTTCTAAGTTATGATTTCTGATCAAAGTCCCTTTTTAGGAAGAAGCCCAACGGTTGGCATATCAAAATTTGTTTTAGTTAAAAAAAATTATAATATTGATGATATATTGTTTTAATTAGACGCAGCATTGCCGATGAAAAAATATTTTTACTTGAAAGCATATTCAGATTAATAATATCATGCAAAAAAGGATATAAAAACGAAATTCGACAGAGCTATTGGGGCTTATTATTAAGTATACGAATACGTCCATACCATTAACAAAGCATAAACCTAGTATTTGGTATAATCCAAGCTTGTTAATGTTATAATTTAAAATCATAATTGAATGTTAAATATATTGAAAATTATATTTATAGTTTATTTATAAATATTCCCAAATATTTTAATTATTCTGAATATACCAATTTTATACGAAAACTAGTGGTGTGTGGCATCGCGCCTTATGGCAAATTGCTAAAACTTCCCGCATTGTGATGAAAAAATATTCGAGAAATATTAAATGTTTTCAAATAGGTTATTATAGATAACTTATATATCTTAGCAGAAAAGTAAATAAATAAAATTTAAACAATCGAATTTAAAATTAAGAGCATTATCTAATATTTAAAAGAATTATATAAACTGAATATCAAAGTTAAAATTAATTATTTAAAGTATATGGTAATTATTTAAAGTGAGTTTTAGAACTTTAGCTAAAATTAAAATCAAAATTCGAATTATTTTCGATATAAAAAAGGAGATTAAAAAAAACCCAAGAGCAATTGTTTCGTCGAGAGAAGCAGAAAGTTTTTTCGAAACATTCAAATCGGATGCTCCGTTCTCTCAAAAACTCGTATTCTATTTTCTGCACTCTTTGCTGCGAATCTCTGAAACGTGTAGACCGGCATTTTCGAATGAAATCGAATGTTTTTTTAACTATTCAAATCGGTTGATCCGTGCGCCCAAAAACGTGGACGAAAAATTGTATCCATACATACATACACAAATACATCCATTTTTTATTCCATTAGATATTCCAAAATGTTCAGAAACATTCAAAAAGTAAAAAAATGTAAAAATTTTCACTTTCGATTTTTGGACGATTACAATAACTTACCCTACGGAAAGTTAATACTATTAACTTTTATGCGAAACTTGCAATGCTCTGTAGTTTCGAAAAGAAGTTATTTTTATTGTTAATGTGAGTGTGATAAATTTCTAAATCTGTTTGATTTATATCGAGCTAATAAAATAAAATCTTTAATCATATCTCCACTTTCTTGTTTGCAATTATTTTGTTCTGCATCTCATATAACAAAAATTGTCACTAATACACGCTCTTGTGCTGCGACCGGTTTCAGATAACGGATGGTGTGTAATTAAATCTGAAATTTAATTACATCGTTATTTTCAAAACCTTTCTAAATTAAAAATTCTCCGGCTTCAGACATATCACGTGTCAAATTAAGAAAGAACGTCTTTTGAATTTTGTGTTTTTATCACTCAAATGATCAAAAGATTATGCCCGTCATAGTATATAATAATGTAAGAAGAATACTCGCGCGACCTTGAGTAAATATTTCCAACAAAGGTAAAACTTATTCCTTTTGAATGAAATTCCACAGGCCGAAATTTTTATAAAAAGTTGTTATTATGCTGACTAATACCACTATTTGAATAAACTTAGATATTTGTGTGAAAGTAGTTGATATAATTATAACTTTTTGTGTTTATATTAATTTTCGAAAATAATAAAAAATATCAGTAACAACTTCTTTTGACTACCGAATAATGTCTAAATTTCGAAAGTCATTTTGATGAACATTTTGGATTTCGGGTTTCGAATTCATGAATTACGGATGACAGAAATTTAGTGAAATTATAAACCATTTGGGCAGAAATTGTAGGATAACGTGGGTCTTAATAAAATTAATATTATTTGACTACCAATAACATATTTGCAAGCGTGTACTAAGCGAAACAGGAATATTAAAACTGTCTTAAATTTATTTTGCACTTGTGCAAAGCGCCAAAATAAGAGCTGAAATAGTTTAAACGAAAATTTTGGTAAGCTGACACAACTATATTTGCCAATAATTCATATTTGGCCATTATTGCGTCAAATGCGAAAAAAATGAAACTAGTAGGGCGCAAGGCATCTAGCCTTAAGGCAAATTGCTGGAACTTTCCGTACCAAAGATTTTTATTTTTTTAAAAACGATTAACATTTTTGCATAAATTTTACTTCGAAAAAATTAGATTTTTGAGAAAAAAAATGTTTTTTTCTGCTTTAACTGCATAGAGACAAAATGTCAAAGCGCGTAAGCGCCGCGTAGCCATCTAATGAATATTATTGGTACGGAACCCATAGAAATGCAAACAAGATTTATACTTATTGTTAAAATCTCTATAAAAAATCTGATAATTTGATGTGCATATGTCTAATGATCATTTTTGACCGCCAAATGGCATTTTTTTTTACTTTTTTCATTAGATCTCCGAAACCGCTAGACCTGTCTTTATAAAAATTTGATCAGTTCTTCAACTTATTAATACAAGTAAAATGTTTTTTGATTTATTAAAATCGAACGCGCCGTTCTCTTAAAAACTGAGTTACCGTTTTTGGCACTTTTTGCCCCTGCCTTCGCCAAAAACTAAACAGCACGTCTCTTTATCAATATGAATCGAATGTTTTTTGAATCATTTAAATCGGTTTATCGGTGTTCCCGAAATCGTCGACAAAAATTTGTATCCGCACACACACATACACGCACACACACATACACACACACATACATCAATTTTTTCTAAGGTATGCCAAAATGTTCAGAAACCTTCGAAACGTAAAGATATATAAAAATTTTCATTTTCGATTTTTTTGCGATTACTATAACTTGCCCTACGGGAAGTTAATAAAATTCACGACAGGATTTTTAATAAACTGTCATAAAATAAATAGCACTGTTAGAAAGATCCAAACAACACCCCATTTAATTCATATGTGACTGAGAAAGATAATTCAATGAAGTTAGAGCGTTTAATAAAAGAAAATTTCTTTTAAGTACATCGTTGGCTAAAAAATAGCAAAGGATCAAACTTTATTATATCCTGAAGGTAAAACTGTGGAAAATTGTTTGAAAAACAGGTTTGTGTAATAATTTTAATGTGTGATATATGTTGTAGTAAAAATCATAAAAAAATAATATTAAATAATCGGGGGACTGCTGGGGAGGCTGGAAAACCGTTGTACCATTCGTACATTTTGTTAGTACACATTTGCTTTGCGATAATTACAGATTACATAATATTTCTTTCGTATCTCGCTATTTGTAATATAAATAACAAATCAAAGAAAACAAATACATATTTACGATTTTTTAACCACCTCTTATTTGCGATCTAACACATTTATACCAGCGTAAAAGACGGCTGGTACGTATGTCCACAACTAATCTAATTTAGTAATAAATACAAAATGTTTGAAACATAGTTATACTTGCCTACTATATATCTTTTTCTTGTTCATTGTAATCACTCACAATCACTGTAAATCGCAAGAAGTTTTTATATTTTATTGAAAATAGTCTGATTTTTGCAACGGATAAAAAACAAAACGCGATTGGTTCTGAACTAAATGCTGTTGAAATTAGAGCGGATGTCTAGGATATACTTGGAATTTCTGCACTTTTTGCTCTATATCTTTGAAACGGCTGGACCTGTCTATACCAAAAACTAATCAGTACATCTCCTTATCAATACGAATCGATAGCTTTTTTTAATTATTCAAATTGTTGATCGGTGTTCCCGAAATCATCGACGAAAATTTGTATCCGCACAAACACATACACACTTCCATTTTTTCTAAGGTGTGGCAAAATATTCAGAAACCTTTGAAACGTGAAGATATATAAAAAAATTCATTTTCGATTATTACGACTTACCCTACGGGAAGTTAACAATCTTTTTTATATAAAAGCAGTAATGTAAATCTATAAAAAACTTTTTCAATTTCGTGTAAATTAGACAATTATTTTTTTGAAATTGAATTTGAAATGGAATGACGATTGTTAATGTTCTGGAGATAAATTGATTTATGATTTACATTTGATTTGCTCAGATATAACAAGATAGCAAAAATAATGAAAGTTACAGTATTTGTAATAAAATATTTGAAAACGTTTAAAATTTCTCGAATATTTCATTACGGTACGGGAAGTTCCAGCAATTTGCCTTGAGGCACGATGCCATACACCACTAGTTGCATTTTGGAGTTAGTTGTTGTGTGGACTGAACGGCTCATATATCAATTCATTCAATATTTGAAAAGATTATTACATAACTTGTAATTACACAGGATTAGCACATATATATGCAAGCATGCAGGCATATATATATATATATATATATATATATATATATATATACATATAGATATATATATATATATATATATATATATATATATATATTAGTTACGTATATATTAGGCATTCCGGTCTCTATTACTCTATCTTCCCGCCTCATGGCAAATTCATGTTAATCAGTAGTCCAGAGGTTCAAAGCAATCTGATTCAAGCTAACTGTTCACAAATTTAGTGTGTTACAGTGACCCGGGTGCCCGTGGTCAACACAATGGCTGAAACTAGCGAATTCAGGGAACTTAGTATAGATAACAACTATTCATGCTTAACTTATAGCGGACAACTACTTCTGAAGCCTATTGTAGCAGAGGAACCATAGTTGTAAATATACATACACCCACATTATATATATATATATATATATATATATATATATATATATATATACAAGGCCGGTCCTACCGTGACGCCAACACGAGATCTTTCAATATCTTTCAAAATATATATGTTTTCTTTGCGTCTTTTACTAATCTTTGAACAATACTTTTAAAATTCATTTAAAAACTTTACTTTAAAACAAAAATTTGCTACGCTCTCTTGCCACAATTTGCTCAATAGAATAAATTGCATAAAATTCTCAGAATAAATAAGTAAAATGTTTCAAATCTACAATATTAATATTGCACATGCATTATATACAAATAAAATTTAAAAAAAAATCTTATATTTTAACAATATTTAATAATATGCTGACCTTACTGAAATTTTTGAACAAGTTTGAATAGGAAAGAATTTAAAAATAATTTGGTAGTACGAAAATAAACGAAGACACGACAATTTGATTATGAGCACCCGCGAATCGCCTATCCGAATTTTTAAATAAATTTAAAAACAATGTCTTTTACACCCTCTCAGATTATATCAAAATAAACGTAACTTTTCAAATAATTTTAATAATAAATTGGTAAAACAGTTAAAATAATTGGAGGATAAGCTATAAAAAATTGCATGCGGCGCTAAAGACCCCAGGTTTGGCCCTATATATATATA
The DNA here is from genome assembly GCF_003426905.1 of Ctenocephalides felis. NCBI lineage: Eukaryota > Metazoa > Arthropoda > Insecta > Siphonaptera > Pulicidae > Ctenocephalides > Ctenocephalides felis. Next base: position 3,536,418 of record NW_020539726.1, on the reverse strand, counting down.
TATATATATATATATATATATATAATCAAGCTACAGTTTGCTAGATGTGAGATTCGCATCAGCGTAGCCCAAAGTATGCTGTGTGTTTAGTCATCACATTGGCGTCATTCAACTGATATATGTCATGAAACATAATTCATTCCGCCATATATATATATATATATATATATATATATATATATACATAAATATATATATATATATATATATATATATATATATATGATTTAGTAGGTAATTTTGATGTTGAAATATATGAGTGAGTTCTTGAGGGCGATACATCAAACAAAAAAAAGCCAAAGATTTATAAAATAATCTTTATTTCCAAACGTTTCGACATTCAATTTAATGTCATCATCAGTGGATCTAAAAACAGTATGAAAATTAGTATATCTAGGTAATTATAATATATGTGGATTGGAAGTAACTATACAATAAGAGAAAAATTAACAAACAGCAACACTTAACAACAAACCAAATATAAAAGATAGGAAAGGTAGTAGAGACTAGAATTAAATAAATAATTAAAAAGTATAGGCAAAAATATTTAAGTACACTCATATAAACCTACGCATATATACATATATATACATACACATATACACACATATACATATATATATACAAATAAATATATATATATATATATATATATATATATACATGCATATATCCATATACACACATGCAAACATATAATACACATATACATATACAGATACAACAATATATACCTATATATATGTACATATATACATGTACGACTATACATATATAGGGTTTTAAGTCTGTTGGAGGTGACGGAGTTGACGAGGTGCGGTGGTAATTAACAACTCATATCCACCGCACCTCATCAACTCCGTCACCTCCAACAGACTTAAAACCCTCAACAGTATGCATTCTTCTTTTTCCCCAGAAAAAAATTCTAAAGACAATGACTATATAGGCAACGTTTGTTTACCTTACGTAAAAGAACTTTTTCCAGTGTGGAAAAAACTTTTTCATAAGGTAGACATCATACTAACCTGCAACATAGATCTAACTCTTAAATCCCTCTACACAAACCTGAAATCTCCCACTAGTATAGAACGTACTTCCAACATTGTCTACAAAATAAATTGCAATGATTGCCCTTCTACTTACATAGGTGAAACCGGACAAAATTTAATAAAAAGACTCAAACAACACGACAATAATTCGAAAAACCCCAACCAAAACCAAACTATGATAACAGAACACATAAAAAATTTCAAACAATCCTTTAACTTTTATAATGCCAGTATTCTCTACCATGAACGGAACACCATTCAGGGACGTTTTGCAGAATCTTGTTTCATATCAATATGTGATCACGTGGTGAACAAAAGATCGGATTCCTCCTTACTCTGCGATAACTACCAAGTAATACTGAATAATGCTTCCAAATTTATCTCCTCTGAACAAAACTAATTGACCTTACTAACCTTGCCAACACTTCCTAGTTTAACTTCGGGCTTGATACCCGAGCTTTACCTACCCATACATAGCAAATTTTGAATAAACCTTAAAAATTTTTTATTTTAGATTTTTGAGTTACTAATAACTCCTACTATTACTACTTAGTAATACTAAATAACATTTCCAATTTTTTTTCTCCTAATTCTAACCATACAAACCTAGCCTAACATTACTAGTTTCAACTTCCGACTATTTTCTACCTACCCGCCCATAACAATCCTGGAATGACCCTTAAAAATCTCTCAAAACATGTGGTGGCTTTTATACATGCCTCGGTACTAGCAAAGTACAGAAGTCGTGGCAGAAATTACATAATTCTACCTACATTTTTGTTCAATAAAACTATCATTTTTCTGTTTACATCATACAAAAAAATTATATAAAAAAATGCATAGTGCTGACAAGTTAGTTGTATAAATGTTAGTGCCAATCTCTAGTGCTGTGTACACTTCTCTATATGTAACCAACCAACGTAATGTAAGTCCACTTGTATTTTATATGTATTATCCATCTTCATAAATAATTTGTTTGCTTTACATATATACGAGTTTACATATATTGTATGTTTATATATGTATATATATATATATATATATGTATTTGTATGTATTTGTATGTATGTATGTATATATATGTATATTACTTATTTACTTGTATGTTTGTATGTATGTACATATGTATATGTGTATAAATGTATTTGTATATACGTATATATGTATGTGTGTATATGTATATATATATATATATATATGTATATTTATGTGTATATATATATATATGTATTTGTGAGCATTTATGTACATATGTATATATATGTATTGTGTGTATATATATATATATGTATATATATATATATGTGTGTGTATATATGTATATATACATGTTTATGCGTATATGTATGTGTATACGTGTATAGCTATAGTTACATAGATAGGTATGAGTATATGTATGGTTCATACATGTACATGTACGTCGTTGTGAATATGCATGCACGTTGCATATATGTATATACGTATATTTATATATGTATAGTCGTACATGTATATATGTACATAATATAGGTATATATTGTTGTATCTGTATATGTATATGTGTATTATATGTTTGCATGTGTGTGTATATGGATATATGCATGTATATATCTTATATATAAAAATGGATCGCAAAATGTGTTGGTAAGCGCATAACTCAACAACGCCTGGACCAATTTGGCCAATTCTTTTTTTTTAAAATATTCGTTGAAGTCCAAGGATGGTTGTTACGGCGAGAAAAAAACGAATAATTGCCGGGAAAACCCTAAAAACAGCCCTTTTCTTCTTTAATCGAGTAGGCAATGCAATTTGTAAACAATGATCTATGTCATGACATTTTGTGTAGTTTTTGATAATCTAATTTTGAATATATTTATATAAACATAGAAATATCTTTCAATTAATCAAGCTTTATTGACAGCCAAAAACATTGATGTAAATTAATTAAATTTCAAAATTCGAGAACAAATTACAGGCGAATCAGTTGATTCGGCAACTAACCAAAACGATCCACCGGAGTTTTTAAACTTGCTGGATTTGCTAGGATTGTCACCTCACAATCTTCAATTAAAGGTTGGATCGGCAATTTTAATGTTGCGAAATATCGACCAACTATATTCAAAGGATAGTATAAAGCAGAAGATGTTCTCGCACCATGCATCCCAGTGCGTTTCCAGTGCGTTTATAGTACAATTAACTGTTTGTGGTATTAATTTAGAAAACCCATGTTTCTCACATGGAAAATTGTATGTTGTTTGTTCCCGTATTGGAAAACCATCAGATTTGTTTGTCCATGCGCCAGGAAATCAAACAAAAAACATCGTTTATCACAAAGCACTACAATGAAAATTGAACTGATTTTTGAATTGTGATTTACATTATTAAAATTACTTACTTTTAAATGCTTATAGTGTTTTATTTAATTATTTTTAATTCACACCAAATTATTATCAGGGTGACGGTTCTGTTCAGGATAATTTTTTGCAAAGAATAGAAAAAAGGTAGGCACAAAACACCGCCACATTACAATTTTTTTTGACAGGGCGAAGTCTGTCGGGCCGGCTAGTATATATATATATATATATATATATATATATTTATATGTATATATATATGTATATGTGTGTATATGTGTATATATATATGTATATATGCGTAGGTTTATATGAGTGTACTTAAATATTTTTGCCTATACTTTTCAATTATTTATTTAATTCTAGTCTCTACTACCTTTCCTATCTTTTATATTTGGTTTGTTGTTAAGTGTTGCTGTTTGTTAATTTTTCTCTTATTGTATAGTTACTTTACCAATCCACATATATTATAATTACCTAGATATACTAATTTTCATACTGTTTTTAGATCCACTGATGATGACATTAAATTGAATGTCGAAACGTTTGGAAATAAAGATTATTTTATAAATCTTTGGCTTTTTTTTGTTTGATGTATCGCCCTCAAGAACTCACTCATATATATATATATATATATATATATATATACATATAAATATTCTAGCATACCCAGCCTCGCGTTGCGACGGCCCTTATTAAAATCCACCTGATTGAAATTTTAATCCGTTCGACAATCAACATTTCAAACCTTTTTGTTATAAAAAATTCATATCAGTCCAAAAATATCGCCAAATGTTATTTTTTTATTTTTTTTTTATTGAATGTCCATAACCGCTGGACCTGCCTTTTCATAAATTTGAACAGTTCTTCGTTTAGTCAATATAAAGAAAATGTTTTTTGAATTATTCATGTTGGACGCTTCGTTCTCTCAAAAACTAAATTACCATTTTCGGTTCCGTTGCCGGTCTTCAAAACGGCTAGACCTGCGTATGTCAAAAATTAATCAGCACGTCACCTTATCAATACAAATCGAATGTTTTTTGAATTATTCAAATCGGTTGATCCGTGTTCCCGAAATCGTCGTCAAAAATATTCGTACGTAAGTATTCGTACACACACGCATAGCACACACATAAATCCGTTTACTCTAAGGTGTGCCAAAATATTCAGAAACCTTCGAAACGTAAAGATATATAAAAATTATCTACTTAAAAATAGTGATAAAAAAAAATGATTGCAAAATTTGTTTCTTCACTTAAATAACTATCTGATTTTGAATGTAACAGTATATGGTATACACAAAAGATTGTTCATGATAGTTACTACAAGAACTAGCTTAATCTGAAACTGATTTCAATTAAATTGAATTGACACATTTGGAGAGGTAAGATTTTGAAATATCATTACCGCGCTTCATATTGTTGGTAATTCATAAGTTTTTAAATGTTTAAATGATTAAATGTTCAATTTCAAAAGCAATGTGGATGAACTTATTGAACACTTGATGACAATTAATTGTTCTTTGAAGTATAATTTAAGCTTTTCCATAAGTTCAAAAAAATTTGATTTAAAATTGAGTAAAATGTATTTACTGATTAAAATTGCGGTAAAAAGTGATGGCATTACTAAAATGTCCATTATGAAATAGGGATATGTTGTAGGAAGGTGAAGAGAAAGAAAAGGGAAAGAGAATATTGGTTCCAAAATTTAAAAAATGTGTTAGGGGTATTTAAGCCTTGTAATTGATTACTAAAATAAATATTACGTAATGAGTTTTAAGATAGAAGAATAAGTATTTAAAAATAAACACTATAAAAAATTAAAAAAATGATTCAAAAAACAGTCCTTAAATTTGTGAAAATTTATCGAAAAATTTGTCGAAATTCTGTGAAAAATATAAATTAACTGGAAGCGCAATGAACAATTAGTGTCATGATTCAGCAATAGCAAAATGCTTCAGAATATACAAATGATAAAAACATAAAATCAATCAAATCTTCCTCATTTTTGGTTTTTCCGTATTCAACGCGACTGCATGCTTAATCCCTGCAAAGCTAAAAACGTAGCTTTTCAACACAATCACATTCAATTCATCATTGATATATTTTCTTACTGACTCACAATCGATTGACATATTTAGTAGCCGGACAGAAGGTTGTTCGCTGAAAACACCACTGTTGACACTATCGTCTAAACTATTTTGAATATTAAAGTTTTAAGTACACTGAAGTGAATAATATAATATAATATTATATCAAGGTGTTCAATGGGTCATTACAGAATCGGAACAATTAATTCAAAACAAACTAGTTGAAAGTGCCTTTCAACTAGTTTGATTTGAAAGATTTTACCTTAAGGCAAGTTGAATATACTTCCCAATAGGTGTAATAATTAATTTAACAATCACAGTTGAGACTCATATATTCAGATAAAATTTTCAGGATTACGTAATTCATGTACGTAGTTCTAGTTATTATTTAATGATTTAAATAGATGGTAATAACTTTTTCAAACTAGAGAAGTTTAGAAGACTGTTTATTTATTTGTTTACTAATTCCAAAACCATTTCTAATTGACTTGGTTGACTTATCACATCCCAAAATCTTATCATATTTTTTCAAATTTTGATGAATTTTTAAAAGTAAACTATTTGTCATGGGCCGTTATTGTTAAGTGTAGTCGCACAAATCAGATATACTATAACTCATCGGCAACATGGAATGGTTTATAAATTTTTGAAATCGGTTCAGGCATTTTTGAGCAAAGCTCTAATTTTGACAAACCTCAAAAAACGTCACCAATTTTTGCCAACTTTGACAAAATTTTAACGTAAACGACTTGTCGTAGAGCAGTAATATTTTAGTATGATCAAGACGACTATGATGTCAATCGTCAAAAAATCATAAAAACGTTAAAAAAATTTCAAGAAATAAAAACAAGAACACCGATCTTCACCAAAAACTAATCAGCATGATTCACAACCAATATCTTTCGAACGGTTTTTGAGTTTTAAAAATCGATTCAGATTTGCAGGCTAAAACGTGAACATTTTTTTTTCACTCGCGCAAAACTGACAAAGGATAGTTCCTCATCAAGATACCTCGAATGGCTTTTAAATTTTTGAAATCGATCCAGCCGTTTTTGAGAAAACGCCGATATAAGGTAAAATTTCTGTTCGTGCCCACACATACACACACACACATTTTTCCCAATTTGGTGTCATTGGTCCCAGAATGACTTGAAACGTCGAGAAAACAAAATTGGCGAATCGGATTTTTTATGGAAAATTCAGGAAGCTAAAAATGTACTATAAGTATGCGCTTTAAACTTTTCATGATTTTAAAGCTGGTAGTCAAAACTAACCTCTTAAAATATTTCAGTGCTTTGATAATAGGTTTGAACAAAAAAGTTATATGCTGAAGGGATTGGAACATGCAAAAATAAGTGTAGAAGATTGTAGTCGCCTTAATTACAAGACGAATCAAATCTATCATAGAAAATGCTGTAGAATATACGTAGATAAAAAAAAATATATTTAAAATCTTTGATTTTCATAATTGAGCTACCATTCATATGCCTATGAATATGTGTAAAAGTTCATATTGACTATCAAAGTTACATCCTTAATCATAAGAGTAAACTTAATATTTCTGTAATTTGATATTTAATTATATAGATAAATCATACTAAAAATTTCGCTGGCTTGAAATACACTCCCCTGCTATGGGGTCTTCCGCGAAGTTCTTCACAATATCTCATAAAACCAAAAATTACCACATATCATAAAAAGTGTGGCATTCATTTTTTATATCTTCTATACTAGTTTGTACACTAATTAATTCAATAATGATTGAGAAAATGTTATGACTTACCATATGCAATCTTAAGTAGTCGAAACACCTCGGCTCAGAAAGTCAAAACCTGAAAAATTAATTAAATATTTTTTAATTGGCCAAAACTAAATGAATTTAAAAAAGGTTGTTCTACGCGCTTTAAAATAATTTAAGTCAAACAATCAAATACTCTGAGCATCTCACTACATATTATATATTTATTAAAATGTTATAAAAATTTAAAATGTTATAAAAATAAAAGTCTGAAAATTTTCATTATGTCGATTGTTACTCTTGCAATATATTTCAATTCACATAAATAAACGGCTTTAAAGAGCTTTGATGCAAATTATAACTTCAAAGAGAAAATGCCTATTATGAAATGTTCAATGGTTAAATGCTGAAAAACAGCATTCGGTTACAATGTGGGCATGTATAGTCCTGAAAATATAGCTTCCGTAGCGATTCAGACGCCTTAAATGCTCATTAGAATTACGCGGAGCGCCCGGCTTTTGCCGTATTTACGATGCGAAGTCGAATTTAAAAAACGTTTCGAAACTCATTAACATAAATCAGATATTCCTCCTGCTGCTTTAGAATAGCGCAATCGTTGAGTATTGGATTTTCCACAGTTGTTAGGAAGAACTTTTGCCGGTGCTTCCAAGTAGGTTTTACGGGTTTAAATGTTATTTATGTCACAACAATTGCTGCAGTTTAAAAGAACCGCAGAGATTTATATAAGACGCGATAGTAATAGATCCTTACTGTAGATTTTGACAAGATACTTTTAATGGATTCCAGAAAATTTTGAGTTTATTAACTTGATTGAAGAAAAACTTCATCAATTATTATTCAATTTGTAGACAAATCACTGGACACATTTCAGAAGTTAAAACTCCAAAAACAACATTGACTTGTTCAACATTTTATAATTAATGAAAATCTTATATAATAACTATTATATTTCTATTATGCAACTACAAATTTTATTTAAAAATTAGACAAAATTATTAAATTATTTAATTATTAGACAAAAAATTTTCTTCGTTATATATAAGTAAAACATTTGCGAGTTCTACAACTTCAATAGAGGTATATTGGATAATTATCCATCAAATGGTAATTGTTATAAAATCTAGGCATAAGTAGTAATTCATCTTAAACAATGTTCACTTAATCAGTAAAAACTGAGATTTAGTTGCTTACATAAAACAATTAATTGTTTCAAAAATAAAGTTTTTCAATTCATGTATTTAAATAAAACTTATAATAAATGTAATTGAACCACATGCATTTTTAAGACATGAGGGTAAGGCTCGTTAATCCAAACATTAATAATTTAATGAAATTCTACAATTCAACCTAATTTTAGTAGAAGTATAACATTTCACAATATTCGATCTAATTATGAACTCTATAGCATATTTGGTTTTATCAGAAACTCGTATATTTTTTTGAATTCAGTTATGCAAAAGCGTCTTAGTGCACCATGCCCTATTATCAGACCGTTCTCTAACTTATGTCTTCTAATTCTCAATATTCAAAATCACTTCAAAATTTTTGCAAAAACCTGATTGAAATATTTTGCACTTTTCTGCTAAATCTTGCTGAAACAGCTGATCATCTTGCAAAATTAGTATCATTCGAGTCCTTCGAATCAAGTCTCATCGGGTTTCAAATTTAAAAATTATAATCGATGTAGATTTTCTGAGAAAGTTCTACAAATGGTCAAATTGATAAGCTCACACACAATTTTGACCTCAAATGATTCAGAGTAGGTTAAAATGCTAAGAAAATAAAATCGGCTAGTGAGACTTTCTTGCAAAAACAAAGTTTTCCTTCAGGAAATAATTGGTCACTATACGCGTAGATGACCATTAAAGAACTTTAAATAAATCTGGAGATAAGTATTTTTGTACTGCATATTAGAAATAATTCATATGGTTTTTCCATTTCTGAACACGTTTGAACATAGTTAAATCTCAATTTGACAATATAATATTGCTGCAAATAAAATATCAATTTAGATTGATGTTGGCATTCTATTTAAACGACAATATTTGCATAAAGTAGGCAAAGATTATTATATAATTTCTGACTTTAAATTCTGTTTATTAGCGACTAAACTGAAAGTTTTGCAAAAATATTGCTATTATTGTGAATAACTTTCACAATATTTCTCTATACATTAAGCCGCGCATATATGGCTCCAATGAACATGCCAAAGTTATGGTGAAAACAACTCGCTAAATGATATTTACTCATGACATTACGTTATTTCAATTTAACTGTCGCAAACCCATTTAGAACATGTCGACCATAGATAATTGTGCCATGACTTATTACTAACAGCATTATGCATATAGTCAACATCAGTATGTATAGGATAGGGCGAGGCACAAAGGTCCAATTTCGCATTGAGCTATTATATCAAATCACAACAAATAACACATATCAAACAAACAACTATATGACTATCTTCAGTAAAACTTCTAGCTATTTCATTATTGTAGAAATGTGTTTTACAAAGAATTGTAACTTGGTCCTTTTTACCCCATATGTGCGGTAAAATGGGACGGCCAGAGGGCAAAAGGTCCAATGTTTTATTTTAAATTTTGAAGAGATGTTATAAAATAGTAACTTCATTTCTTATTTATTTCTTGTAAAGTTACTTCTTTTAACTTAGTTTACACGATTTTTTATTATTTACGCCTTTGCCAGGGTCAAAGGTTTATTTGGTCCTTTTTACTCCACCCACGTGTAAATTTATATAGGTCAAAATTAATTATATTTTTCATAAAATAATTAAATAAAGTACAAATAAATTAAAACAACATTGCTCGCAATCCAAAAAAACTGACAACAAAAGAAAATTCATTGTCAACATTGTCCTTTATCTCCTGACAGCGACGTCGTGAGAATCAAAATGATGGTTATACATCTTTTTCCCTCTATTTTTGAATATTGTTAAAAAAATAACTTTTTTTGAGATATCGGTGGTGGATCTTTTTACCCGCGCTCTACACAATATTATACAAAAAATCGGATTTACGAATTTTTCTCGAATTTTTAATTCCGAATAAAAAGTTTGTTCTCATTCAACAATCTAATTCAATCTATAAGTATATTAAATGTGTGTTTGCATCAATATGTATGTGCATGTAAGCGCAAATTTTGTCTTTTCCCAACTTTGCTGCGAATGTTGCAATTTCGATAATGCCCTTTTGTAACACATAATAATGCTCTTACTTTGATTGGTTTTACGCAAAGATGTGACCTGTAGAACCATTTCATTGGCAGAAAAAATTATAAAAAAATTCAATATATGTTTGCTAAAAAGCTTTTTAATTTTGATGAAGAATGCTTGTGATTTTTCTAATGAAATAATGAATAATAACATGAATGTTCGCCGATTTTAGAATGCCTGAGAAATAACGTTTCTAATAAGTTTAGTGAATAATTATTCATATTTAAAAGTTTAATAATATTTCAATTATATGTTACGCCGTGTTTTACATTAGTACGATTTTTTTTAAATCATTAACAGTATCTTAAAAATAGTATGCCTTTCAAAATACGTGCTTAGTTCTATATTATAATATTTTAGCTATGGTTCAGATTTTTAAAATGATATAATTCAAACTTTTTGTAACGCCAAATATATTCGAAGTGTAATCAACAATATTTTTTTTTAAAAAATGCTGCTTAAATCTATCTTCAGCAATTCAAACTTCGTTCCGTGAATAAGAAAATAACGCAGTATGGTAAACACATAATTTCTTATTAGAAACATTGAAACCTCTCTTACAAATATTTTATTTGAATTGACACAGATTATGCAATAATCAATGTTTGTTCAATTTCGCAATGAATGTACATCTGTTTATTAATTAAAAATATAAACTTCATCCAGAACATTGTACGCAGATTTGTGCTATTCAATTAATTTTCCATTTGATTTCTCAATTTATTATGTTAATTAAATTATATTCGTCGAAATATTTTAATGATTATTTATACACTGCTAATTAATAGATTATTTTTGCATTGCTAATTAATTGATTACATCACACAAATACAAAATAACAATTGAAAGGGTAAAATCAAAAACGTATAACGATTTCCAAGTTTGTTTCGAACCAATTTATTTATTTTTTATTTTTGAATCGTTTCGTCAAGTTGCTATTTAATATTAAATATAAATTACTTAACTATTCTGTCATTACATTTTTTATTGCACTATCATAAATTATATAATATATCACGAATTCCAGTTTAATTCAAAAACTATTATGCACAGCATGGCAATATCTGTTTTGTGATTACCGATTTTATTTATTAAAATACGAATGAAAGCCTAACCTAAATAGTAATTGAATCAGCGAAATCGCCTCTTTTTTTAACATTCTGTAGTAAATCAAAATCGTAATTGAGAGTTTTTATATATCTTTATGTTTCAAAGGTTTCTTAACTTTTTGACATACCTTATAAAAAAGAGATTTATGTGTGATACAATTTTTCATCGACGATATCGAAAATACGGATCAATCGATTTAAATGATTTAAAAATCATTCTATTTCTATGAATAAGGAGACGTAATCTAACCTAGAGAAGTTCAAAATATTAAAAAAATTAAGAAAAAAAATTATATCAAAATTAAACTAATATCAAATTTAAAAAAAATATATTTCTCAAATCTATTTTTTTCAAAGTTTTGAAAAAAAATTAAGCTTTTTTAGAAAATTTAATTTTAGGTACAGGAAGTTTCAGCAATTTTCCTTATGGCACGATGTCATTCACCGCTACTTCTAATTTAAATAGGAGTGATCGATTATAAGTAATATCTGCGGAAAACATTTGAGTTACTAGGGTTGACTCAAGTTTTTAGATCTAAAATAAACGAAAGTTAAGATAGTTTTATATGGAGTAGGTACTAAAGATTTAATCATTGCACTATCACGCCAAATATTGAAAAAGAATACAATTTGTTAAAAGATTTTATTAAACTGTTTAAGTAAAAACAATGAGAGAATTCTTTAAGAAAAATTTGCCCCTCAACATCACAGTGACAGACAATCGAGATAATTGGGTTTTTGGTTAAAAATAATGCAAATAATTGATAAAGTATGCAACAAGAAGCACGAAAGTACAACTATTCATATAATAGTATTATAAACTCAAAAAAGTGCAAGGAGTAGATAAGTAGCAAATCATCGTTTGCTGAAATAAATTAAGTTTTATGAAGTGAATATTGACCGATTGCAATTTGTTCAAAATTTCTTTGTACTATTGGCGTTTATCTAAGCTAGTAGCTTAGTCACTAAATATCGAAGTTTCCTCTCCGCTTAATGGAATTAACACTGGACCTGGTGGTCAATGCAAGAACAAATACGGTTAGATGGTGAAGTTGAGAACAAACAAGAGTTTCTGCGTTTTGAACGCAGAGCAAACTTTGCATCCCGCATACTCCAATAACCGCAAAATTCGCCAAAGAATATTCTCCCGCATTTCGCCCACTATCCTAAGGGTAAATAGAGACGGTCGCGAATAGCTTTGTGTGTTCAGCAGTGTTCGCTAAAATTTGATTTGAATACAAACCACCGTTCGTGAGCACATGAAAGAATCCAGTCAGCAATTTATATTACGATTGCTTGTTCGGCAGGTATGAATACTTAATTTAATTATAGGTTTTGTTATCGCGGGAGCGTTGGGCCAGTCATCTCCAATAATACAGCTAGCTAAACAAATTCTGCTGTATGAATAGACAAATTTGAGATGAGAACATTCAAACATTATTAAATGATGTGTAAAGCAAATTTATTTAAATTTAGTCAAAGGTGTTTTTTAAAAAAATATATTTACTGTACCATAAATTAATTTAAAATTTTATAGATCGCTCGGCAAATAAATCTTTAGAGTCCAATAATTCATTAATTCATTTTTGGGTTTAGCTAATTTTTAAATTGTTTAACATCAAGAAACAACACAGATTTGAAAAATAAATTTGCAAATATTTGTGTACTATTTTTAATAGAAATATTGAAAAATTCTATTAATGATATCTATCGAACAAACTCATAGACACTTATTTATTGTATCAAGAAGCTTTTTGCGAATTATGTTTTTTTCAATAGAAATTAAACTAGCAATACTAATGAATTTTGATATGATTGACTTTCTAAATTTATTCTAAAGCATATATTTGACATTAAATTTTCTAAAATAAAATGGTTTGGTTTGACTGTTAATTTTACAGTAGAGGAAAGTCTCGTAACGACGGACAGCACCTAATACCGGACACTCTATTTAACAGATATTATTTAAGCGAGTATAAATCTTTTTATATCAAAATACAAGTGAAAGGGGCGCGGGGGGCACACAGGTGCAGGATCACCCGCAATCAATTTATTTTGATTATTTAATTTCGTTCTGTATGAGTGCTAACAGTCACTACATACCCCCATTTTTCGTATTTCCTATCAAAGAATGAAAATCTTATGATGAATGCCCCAGCTGAGAGCATCAGTGTGGCCAAGCCAAAAGGGTGGATAAATAGTGATTTTTTTGCAATATCTAAGAATATTTGTAAAACACACATGTGCAGACACTCCAGAGTATGGAGATGGTTATTTTTCAATGTGGTTAGGTCTTTGTAAAATCATATTTTTGTTACCAAAGTTTGATTGATAGTATTAATTATTTTTTAGCAAAGGTTGCGTTTTTGTTAATTTAGTTTGATTTCAAACTTTGTTATCTATAACATATGTCATAATTTAATAAACATTTTGTAAAATATTTTTTGATTTATTTATAAATAACCTTAAGTGTCCGTCACTCGGGGACTTCCCCCTATTTGCTAAACCGAAAAAGACAATTATTATAATAATTAAGACTCAAATAAAAACTGCAATCATTCAAGTATTTAAATTTGAACGTTAATTAATTAATTAATATTATTTGGTAGATATAGATTTGAGCCTTCTTTGGGTTGTTTTAGCCAAAAAGTGGCGCTTAATACTTAATACTTAATATTAACAGGCCGATTTATTTTTACCGATTTAATTTACTTTGCAGAGATAAGACTTTTGATTAATTTCCAACAAAAACCCCATAATAAGGTGTTGTATATCTTTTTTTTTTTTTTTTTTTTTTTTTGTTATTTTATTTATTGTTTTGTCAATCAAGACTTGAAAAGTCTTATAATACAAAATTGCTTATTTAGGTAATAAAGAGAACAATAATATAAAGTAAACAGTATACATAATAAGAAATAATAATTAAGAAACTAAAGGAAAATTATAAAGTGAAGTAAGAAATAAAAATATAAATTAAACAAAAATGGCGTGGTGAAAGGTGTTGCCGACTTAAATTCGCCGGAACACGCATTTGTTCATTGCAGCGGTAGGTCGACGGGCCATTTCCTTTTCAGGCGTCTAGTGGGTCTGGGCAACATTTTGATGGTTGGATTTGCGTGGACTTGTAGTTTGTTGTTGTAGGCTAAGCTTCTTGATATTATTTGTTCATGAACTGTTCTGATATTTAAATCCTTATGTAGGCAGAAGTTGGTGATATACCACGGTGCATTTGTCAGTAAACGTAAGATTTTGTTTTGACACCTCTGGATGATGTTGATGTTGGATTTACTGGCACATCCCCAAAGTTCTATGCCAAAAGTCCAGATGGGGATGATAGCCGTTTTGTAGATGAGGATTTTATTCTCAAGTGATAAATTACTTCTTCTGCCTACCAGCCAATACAGATCTTTTATTCTCAGTTGAATTTGTTTTTTCTTGTTGAGTATATGCTCCCTCCAGTTTAATTTAGTGTCGAGGTGCATACCTAAATATTTTACACTGCTGCAATTCGGAATTATTGAATTATTGAGGAGGACAGGAGGACTATTGTGCTTTCTCAAAGAAAAAATAATGTGTTGAGATTTGTCGGTGTTGATCGAGATCTTCCATTTGTGGAGCCAGGATTCTAGTGAAGTAAGGTAATTTTGGATTTTATCAGTGGCAATTGCAATGTCCATGTTGTTCGAGATTATTGCTACGTCATCGGCGTATGTGCAAATCATCAAATCTTCATCAGTAGGTAAATCTCTTGTGTAAAGAATGTAAAGTAGTGGACTCAGGACGCTGCCCTGTGGAACACCACATTCTATGTGGCGTGTGCTTGAATAGTCACCTTTAACTCTTACGCGAAATTTTCTATTACACAAAAAGGAGTATAGAATGTTGAAGTAATTGGGAAAAGTAGTTTGTATTTTAGAAAGGAGTCCTGTGTGTGATACTTTGTCGAAAGCTTGACTTACGTCAAGAAATACTGCTACTGCATGTTTTTTATGATTCAAAGCATCCAGAATATAGGTGACTGTTCTATTACATTGTTGGGTTGTTGAGTGGTCCTTTCTGAATCCAAATTGGTGGTTTGGGATCCATTTTTCACCTGGATGATCTTCGCCTAGTCTGAGTAAAATTAGTCTTTCGAGAATCTTGGATAAAACTGAAAAAAGACTAATTGGTCGGTACGAACTGGCATGATGCGGATCTTTATTTTTCTTAGGAATCATTATTATTTCTCCAGTTTTCCAAGCTGTAGGCCAATAGTTGAATTCAAGAATTGCATTGTAAATATTGGTTAAAAATATTATAGAGTTTTTTGGCAATTCTTTTAGCATTTTGGAGTGATATTGTCGATGCCAGGGGAAGACTTGTTTTTTAATTTTTTGATTGTGCAAGCAACATCATTTGGAGAAAAATGTTTTATTCGTTTTATTGAGTCGATATTTGATTGCCACGAATTATTGCAGACTGGACCTAGGGACAGATTTGTGTCGGTAAAAATATTTTGCAAGTGATCTGCAAAAGCTTCAGCTTTCTCCGTATTTCTTTTTGTCCATGTATATCCATTCAGAGATCGAATCTTCAGTGGAGGGTTCGTTAGTGTTGGTTTCCCTTTGATTTTGATAGGCCTCCAAATGGAGTTGTCAAACCTGTTGAGTTGCAATAGATATGTCTTGAAAGCGTCGTTTTTCCAAACCTTTACTTTATTCTGTAATGTCCTAGTGAGTTGGTTTAACTTAGTTTTATCTTGAGGCTTGTGTGATAGTTGCCATATCCTTCTTGCTATTCTCTTCTGCGAAATTAGTTTTTTAATTTCGGAAGGAATAATAGGTGTGGAATTTTTCGTGCGACAGGTTGGAGTAACTAACTTTGAGGATTCTTTTAAAACTGTTGTGAATTTATTTATCTTGTAGTCAATGTCGGCTGAACTTTTCGGTCTGGAATGTGGAAAAAATTTTGAATCCAGTAAAGCCCTGAATTCATCCCAATTTGTAAATTTGTTGTGGAGGATAGCTGAAGGTTGTTCATTTACAGGAATTGAGCTGAATGTTAACACAATTGCAGAATGATCTGACGAAAGATCATAGCTGTTCTCTATGTCAAAATTATTTAAGGAGATACCTTTAATTATGAAAAAATCCAGAAGATCTGGTACTTTGTCTGGATCAGAGGGCCAATAGGTAGGACTGCCTGTTGAAATATGGAGGAGATTGTTATTTGATATTGCCATGTGAAGTTCTTTTCCTTTCGAAGTTGTCAGCCTGGAGCCCCAAGCTGTGTGTTTACAATTATAGTCACCTCCTAATATAAATTTGGATCCTAGTTGTTCAAAAAAGGACGAATAGTCATTAGCTGAAATTTTGAACCTAGGAGGGCAATATATCGCAGAAATGGTTATCTCAAATGATCTTGTTTCTAATAGGATTTGTGTTGCTTGCATGGATTCTTGTTGGACATTCGGAAGTGCAAAATGTTTTAAGCTGCTTTTGATTAATAATGCTGATCCACCACGAGCGCTACCACTTGGATGGTTTGAATTATAAGTGATATAATTTTGAATTTTAAAATATGTTTTTTCAGTAAAGTGGGTTTCCGAAATGAGGAGAATGTCGATATGATTTAGTTTCAGGAAAACACTCCACTTCATATTTGTGAGGAATTAAACCATTAGCGTTCCATTGAGCGATTTTAATTAAGTTTGCCATTATTCAATTTATTAATTAGAGTGGTTAACATGTTGATAACGAGGCTATTTTGTTGCATAAGTTGACTGAAAAAAGTCTTGAATTCTGAGAGAAAAGACGATAAAGTGGTAGAATCGGAGTCCGTGATTGGATTCGAGGAAGTACGTTGCTGATTTCTTGTGGCGTTTGCATAGGAAACTGATGGGTTAATTGGATTAGGAATTGTGTTGAATTTATGCGAATTGATTTTAGTTGTGATTGAAGGAGTGGGATATGGGGCGTTATTTGTTTCTTTATACAGATTTCTATTTCTTGGCTCGATATTTTCTTTGTAGAAGCTACATCCTCTGTAATTAGCAGTATGCGCACCGTCACAGTGATAACAGTGGGCTGGAGTATTAGGGTCTTTAGTACAATCTTTTGTTCTGTGATTTTCACCACATTTTAAGCAAATAAAAGGTCTGTTGCAGTAAGCCTTAGTATGATTATACATTTGGCAACGTGTGCATTGCACAATGTTGCTGGATTTGCGCGGTGGTTCTACCCTGATTATATTATTTGATATTTTATAAACATTGTATATATTTTTATTGTTTTTATTGGGCTCTAGGTCCACAAAAACATGTTCAACGCTCTTTAGTTAACCTATGCCTTATATTGAGAATATTTCTCACGACATGACCCTGTTTTTATAATAATTCTGATTTTATCAGCTCCGTGTCTGTAGAGAAATGAACATTCCTGAGTACTACCCTGTATGCTTTTTCTTGTTTTAGTTGATAAGTGTGATAAACTACGTTAGTTTGTTTTAAATATTTCGAGAGTTCACGAAAATTATCAACAGTTTGGCATATGATTTTAAAGGTGTTATTGGCGAGGCTTCGAAGATAGTACTGACTTGGCGGAACTATTTTGTTAAACGTGTTTAACATGTCCGCGGGATCTTCAACTCCGTAAATAAATATTGGTGGAGGTTTATTAACGGTTGTTACAGCAGGGGTTTTGTCTTCTACATTTATTGATGATAACGCAGAAAATCTATTATTAGTCGATATATTAATTTGTAAAGGAACATAAGAAGTTTTTCGTTTTTTTGGCGTGAATACTTGCCAAGGGTTAGGATTAGAATCAGTAGTTGGTTGTTCCGAAGAATGTGAATCGTCTTCCATATTGTTAAGATTTTCCGATGTTTGCTCCAAGTTTTTCGAGTTCTCTTCTGATGAATGAATAGATCGGTTAACGTCAAATTTATTAAGATCTTTGTTGTTATCAGTAGAATTTGAAGAATTCACATGAGATGAACGTGATGAAATAGCTATACTTTTGTGGTTTTTATTGAAATCTGTTTTCTGAAATCACTTTGTCTTGAAGAGTAATTTTCACTTAATTGGTGAGTAATTATTGCATTATTTTGTATAGGTTGTGAAATCAAACCTGATCCGCTTGCTAAAGGTATTTCTTCACTTGGATCTGCAGAAATATCCATATCATTCAAAACATTAAACGATTGAACAATAGGTATGACCGGTTTCTTTGTCCCCTCCGATGGGGACCATGTTGCGTAAC
>NW_020539726.1:3492048-3516606 GCF_003426905.1 Ctenocephalides felis | reverse complement strand
GTCCATCTGCCTTGCATGCAATTACAACGATCAACAAAACAAGCGATCGAGCACCCTTTGGATTTTTTCATTCTATGTTGCTCGGCGTAATTAGTTTCAGCGTGGCCGACGTCGTCCAGAGTCGGCAACCGTTGGCCGTAAACTTTCGTAGAAACGGATTTCGTACGCCGGACTCGCCGCACGGTAGTTTTACGCCACACTTGCGCCGTATGTTCGCATCGGCCACAGAGCAGCAGGTCCCCGAACAAGCGATGGATGGTGCAACTTTTCACTTATTGTTATTCCATGTCGCATTATTATGCCGTAGGTGACACTTACATATAATTCCCGTGTTCATTATGCAATGTCGTTCATCTGACGCTCATATAATATAGTCGTAGAGATAGTTTTGAGTTTAACTAGTGGGGCGCATGGCATTGTGCCTTAAGGCAAAGTGCTGGAACTTTCCGTAACAATTTTTTTTTTTTTTTAAAGATTAACATTTTTGAAAAAAATTTACTCTGAAAAAATGACCTTTTGAAAAAAAGACTTTTGAAGAAAAGTGTATTTTAAAATATTTGGGAAATTGTGAACTTTTTTCAAAGCAATTCCTACTGCTTTAACTGCATAGAGACAAAATATCGAAGCGGGTAAGCGCCCCGCCGCCGTCTAACGCTAAGCATTGGTACGAAACCCATAGGAATGTAAACAAAATTTATACTATTTATAATTTTTGACCGCCAGATGGCATTTTTTTACTTTTTTTACTAGATCTCCGAAACCGCTAGACCTGCCTTCATAACAATTTGACCAGTTCTTCATCTTATTAATAAAAGATATTTTTTTGAATTATTCAAATCGGGCGATCCGTTTTATTAAAAACTGAGTTATCGTTTTTGGCACTTTTTGCCCCATATCTTTGGAACGGCTAAACCTGCCTTCCCCAAAAACTAATCAGCACGTTTCCTTATCAATACGAATCGAATGTTTTTTGAATTATTAAAATCGCTTCATCCGTGTTCCCGAAATCATCGACGAAAATTTGTATCCGATCAAACATACACACACATACACACACACATACATCCATTTTTTCTAAGGTATGCCAAAATATTCAAAAACCTCTAAAACGAAAAGATTATAAAAAATTTTTCATTTTCGTTTTTTTGCGTCTACTATAACTTACCCTACAGGAAGTTAAAAATGTAGTTTATTCAATGGTTGACCGCACGATTTCTGAACTTTTAAAATTCAACCGCTTCTCCTAAGCCTATAATATTTCAATGTGTTATTTCAGACTCAAAACTCTATCGTTATACAAAATTTTATTAAAATGTTAAATCTTTTTAACTTCTCATAGAGTAAGTTATAGCAATCGCAAAAAAAATCGAAAATAATTTTTTTTATATATCTTCACTTACTTTAGAAAGCAAATGGATGTATGTTTGTGTGTATATGTATGTGCAGATTGATTCAAAAAATATTCCATTCTTGTCGATAAGGAGACATGCTGATTAGTTTTTAGCAAAGCCAGGTTCAGCCACTCCTAAGATACGGGGAAAAAAGTGCGAAATGGTGATTCAATTTTTGAGAGATCGGAGCGGGTTCGATTTTAATGATTCAAAAAAAAATATTTGTATTGTCGAAGTGAAGAACTGATGAAATTTTTGGGAAGGATGGTCTACCGGTTTCGAAGATTTAAAACAAAAGCTATTTGGTGGACAAAAATGATCATTAGACATATGTACATCCATGGCGGCGCTAGACCATTCGTGGGCGTCGGCGAAATTCGTTTGCGAGGCCCCCCTTTTTGCTAGTTGCAAGTTGACTAGTGTACATGGCATCGTGCCTAAAGGCAAATTGCTGAAACTTTTCGTGCCGTAATTTAAATTTTTGAAAAGCTTTGAAAAAATTTGAAAAGTGAAAGGAATTGACTTTTTTTAAATTTGAAATATTTGTTGAAAATTTCGAACTTTTTTTCAAAGCAATCACGTTGCGTTGCTTAGAGACGAAATATCGAAGCGCGTAAACGCCGCGTTGCAGTCTAACTTAACTCACTATTAATTAAAATCTTTATAAAATACTGATAATTTGATGTGCATATGCCAAATGGCTTTTGTTGTGCTTTTCTACGGATTTCCAAAACCGCTAGAATGCCTTCCTAAAAATGTAATCAGTTTGCACTTTTTGTCCTGTATCTTCAAAACGGCTTATCCTGCCTTTGTTAAACCTAATTACACGTCTTCTTACCTTCAATACATGTCAAATGTTTCTGAATTTTCAAATTGGTTGATCCAGGTTCGCGAAATCGTCGACGAAAATTTCCCAAATGTCCAGAAATCTTTGAAGATATATAAAAATTTTTGTTTTAGATTTTTTGCGATTACTATAACTGTATATGAGATTTATTTTAATCAGATAATACACCAATTGAAATAGACAAAATTACACAAGTTAAAATAAACAAACTCTTCGGCAAAAATGGTTTGTTCTCCAGCTATTAGAAAAGCACTAAAATTAAATAATTATCGCGAAAAAGTTCCTTTTGCCCAACTGTTTTTTCGATCATTATGAATAAAAAATGGTTTTGGAAATCACCGACTTAATAACTAATTAGATAAAATTTTGCAATCTGCAAGTGATTAATTAGATTTAAAAAAATCATGTTTCAATACTTGTGCACAAATCCGAACATCATTAGTAGGTAGACATGATCTAAAAGCTCGTCCCATTATTCTAAAATTTAATGACTTTTATAATTATCATTTATCGTAGTTCCATAAAATTATGTTAGATGATACTAACAAGTTTTTTTTGTAAAAATATTTTTACAATAAATTACGAAAGAACTGTGCGGTCGATCTTGACGAAAACAATTCAGCACGATCGCCAACTGAAAACTTTCGATCATTTTTTTGAATTTTTAAAATTGGTAAAAATATCAAAATGTCGTTTTTTTTAAGACGCTTTAATTTTTTGTCGACGACATCAAAGCGGATCAACCGATTTAAAGGATTTAAAAAAACATTCGATTCGTGTTGAAAATTGTCAAAGGCA
Organism: Ctenocephalides felis; assembly: GCF_003426905.1. Classification (NCBI taxonomy): domain Eukaryota; kingdom Metazoa; phylum Arthropoda; class Insecta; order Siphonaptera; family Pulicidae; genus Ctenocephalides; species Ctenocephalides felis. The sequence goes on along the minus strand of NW_020539726.1, from coordinate 3,513,570 downwards.
GATTTAGCGGTTTCGGAGATACAAAAAAAGTTTTAAGGTTATCATTTTATTTGAAAGAACTAATCATCCCGATAGAATGTTTAAAAAATATATTGCTTGTGTTGACGGTGTGAAACAATGATTAGTTTCAAATTAACATTTTTATTATTATCTCATTGTTATTCTCATTGATCAATTTTTATTGATCATTGATTAATTTTAATCCTCGAATATTTAATTACTGTTTCGATACGTTAAGATTCCCACTCGTATGTATTTCCAAAAAGTAACGATGATTTACATAGTGCTCACATAAGAAATACACAAATATAAACAACCAAGATTAGCTTGCGCGAAGTTATTTAGATTTATAATCTATAGTGTTGACAGACGATGTTAGATAATGTCCATAAAAGATAAAAGAGTAAAATGATAGTGCCTGTAAACCACTAATCACCTCTTTACTCGCACATCCGTATGAAAATTAACTAAATTTTAATATTAAAATTTTTCCGGGGCCTCTTGCGAGGCCCCCCCCAGGCGCGAGGCCGTCGGCGGCGACGACCGACAACCGCCGACGCCTAGCGCCGCTACTGTGTACATCATATAATCACTAGTTTTTAGAGATATTTTAATAGAAAGAACAAATTTGTTTTCATTTCTGTGAGTTTTGGGCCAATGTTTTATCAGTTATACCGCGGCGCGGCGCCCACGCGCTTCGATATTTCGTTTTACGCAGCTAACGTATCGCGATTGCTTTGAAAAAAAAAATCAACAGTTCCAAAATATATCAGAAAAAAAATTTGGTACGGGAAGTTCCAGCAATTGGCATTTAAGCACGATGCCATGCACCACTAGTATTTTCAAATCTTAATTACAAAGAAACGGCGGCACCTCCGATCTTCACAAAGAACTAATCAACGCAATTCCCAACCAATATCTTTCGGTTCATTTTTCGATTTTTGAAATATGTAGATTCAAGTGTGTGGATTAAAACGTAGACAAGCAATTACTCACTTTTCTGTTATTACAAAGAAATGTCTTGGCCGATCGTCGCGCAGAACCAACGCTGATGTTATAGAGTTACATCAAATGACCTTTGAATTTTTGAAATTGGTCCAGAAGTTTTTAATAAGACGACGACGAAAGGTCAAAAATGGACTCACACACACACATATTTTTGTCAAATTTGGTCTCATTTGATTCAGAACGACTTGAAACATCAATAAAACATAAAATTAGTTTTTCGGAAAGTTAATAATAGTTAATACATCATCAGATATTGATCGTGTCGTGTTTAAATCTATGAAACACTTAAATTTTGTGTTTTCAGAATATCCGTGTAAAATTTATTGAATTATTCAAGTTACTGTTATGGTCATTATGAAGTTCCTGGTATTTCAGTAATTTCATATTTAAAAAAATATATCCAAATTTTACGCCTTATAAAACAGTTAAATAAAGCATACCTAATATTTCGTAACCTAAACAATATTGCTCACAACGTCACAACCTAAAAACTAGCAGCAAACGAAAATTCATTTGCTTATAGATTTTCACATATGATCTATTTTTTCTATAGCTTTCTCTTTACAAAATTTATAACTTTGCTTGTTTTCGAGATATATTGGTGGTAGACTTATTTACCCGCGGACATTCCCACTCGTATATATAAATAAAATTGATTTTCGGATGTTAAATTATTTATATTTTTTAATTGGATTATTCGCTTGAATAAAAACGGTAATAAACAAGCGAACGCAAAGAACTAATCCGACTAATACTATTATTTTCGAAGCAATACGGTAGTATATATTGCGCTTGTATTAACTTGTTAAGTTTATAATATAAATTTTCCGAGCATAACTAATATGCAACAACTCATTAGCTTTCAATAACATGTTAATACTTTATTGATAACTGAGTATTGACCATGCAATTGTAAATTATTGTAACCTAAAAAGGAGACTGGGTACGGTTGTGGTAATTTTTTTAATCAGCAAAACGCCATAAACACCAAAACGATTTATGACGACTTTTAGTGTCAGAAATATGTAACCCAACACAACATAACCATTTTAACTAAAAAAACAAAACTAAAAAAATTAATTTTCAAACAAGAAATCTTTTTTTATATTATATTTTCCTTTCCTTTTCTCTTTCGTATTTTATCTTAGTTCAGTTAAATGTTTCTTTATCTGTTTAAATTTCACTGAAATGAGACAAGAATTACATATACATGTCACATAAAACAAAACTAATTACTAGTAATAACTACTAACGTTCAGCGTACAGCAAAAATAAGTAACAGTTATAATTACAGTAATTGAATGAACAATTTTCTTTTGTCTCTTTGAAATAAATTCTGTCTACAGATCATATTAATGTAGGGCGCTGGCTAAATGCAATAATGTAAACTTGTTCGAACAAATATACTGCATCTTTCTCCCTTTGAATCCTATCTGAAAAACAGTATAGTTTAGCCGTTATGACGACAGAAACTAATGTACAACCGTACCTAGTCTCCCTTACAAGTTGTAATATTGATTCTTTTTAGTTTTATTTTTCGCGAATAAGTGATATTGAAGCAATGAATATAAAATAATGATTACGCCATTTATTATAAGGATGATTATAGTCTCCGATAGAAATTTATCTTTTTAAGGTTGTTACAATTTAATGTATAATCGAGGAACTAATTTAATTATTAACATGTTAAGGCAAAACATCCAAGAGATGTTACTCACAGAATCTGTCCAATTATGAATTAAAAACTTTTTTTTAACTTCCCGTAGGGTAAGTTATAGTAATCGCAAAAAAATCGAAAATGAAAATTTTTATATATCTTTACGTTTCAAGGTTTCTGAACATTTTGGCATACCTTAGAAAAAATGGATGTATGTGTGTGTGTGTGTGTGTGTATGTGTGTGTGTATGTGTGTATGTATGTGTGTGTGTATGTATGTACGTGTGTGTATGTATGTGCGGATACAAATTTTCGTCGACGATTTCAGGAACACGGATCAACCGATTTGAATAATTCAAAAAACATTCGATTCGTCGTATGATAAGGAGACGTGCTGATTAGTTTTTGGCGAAGGCAGGTCTAGCCGTTCCGAAGATACGGGGCAAAAAGTGCCGAAAACGGTAACTCAGTTTTTAAGAGAACGGATCGCCCGCTTTGAATAATTCAAAAAAACATTTCACTTGTATTGACAAGATGAAAACGATGAAATTTTCATGAAGGTAGGTCTAGCGGTTTCGGAGATATGAAAGGAAAAAGTTAAAAATGAGCCATTTGGCGGTCAAAATGATCATTAGACATATGCACATCAAATTATCAGATATTTTATAGAGATTTTAACAATAAGTATACATTTTGTCAACATTCCTATGGGTTCCGTACCAATGCTTATGCGTTAGACAGCGACGCGGCGCTTACGCGCTTTATATTTTGTGCCTATGCAGTTAAGCAGTACGATTGCTTTGAAAAAAAGTTCAGATCTTCCACAATATGTCAAAATAAATAATTTTTTTTTTTCAAAAAAAAAAATTAAAAAAATTTTTTTTAAAAAAAAATTTTTTTTTTCAAAAATTTGTCCAATTTATAGTTTCCCAAAAATCTTATTTTTTCAAGTAATTTTTTTTTTCAAAAATGTTAATCGTTTTTAAAAAAATTATAATTTTTGGTACGGGAAGTTCCAGCAATTTGCCTTAAGGCACGATGCCTTAATTGCCTTAAGACAGAATTCCACTTACAGCTAGTTAATTATATAAAAATATAGAGATTAACAAGGCATGAAACAGTCTTTATTATGATACACACAGCAAAAACATGCACAATTTGTTCCTTTGTTTAGGACTTCCACACTCATTATGAGTTAATACTTCTTTCGCTCTGCTTGATATCTACTGGTTAGTGAAAAACAGACAAACAAACGGACTGCAAATTAAATCACTGCTATTTGTGATGAGGATTTCTTTGAGCTCTTTGAATTCGGAATGCTATAATAAACGCAAGCTTAAAATAAAATCATTATTCTGTATAAAAATCTCTCTACACTGATTCCAACTGAGATTTCATTGCAATGTAAAGTAAATTATTAATTAAGTTACTCATCGTATCAAAATATAAGATTGTTATCGAAACAATTAATGTTTAAATTTTTTATATATTTATTTTTTATATATACCTATTATTTTCACCGAAGAATTTTTGCAATTTTTTGCACTTTGATTCAGTGCATATTCTGGTGTTTAACAGAATATAATTCTATCCAATATATGGCTTCTGTAGTGCCCGGAGGAGCAAATGCTTTTTAATAAACAGTTTTAATAAAATAGTACGAATAAACAAAGTGCTTTTTCAACTGCATATAAATGTTTGAAGTACAATATTTACTTTGTAAAGGATTCATTACAAAAGTTTCCTAAACAAATACATAGATAATAACAGGGTGCAAGTGAAGTTATCATACTACTTCATAAGTATTTTCTACATTTAGCATTCATGAATTATTTACGACATAATAAAGATACACAAATTGACTGCTGAGACGTTTAATAGTACAGTAAGCGATATCATTGCAAGCCATTTCTCAGGAATTAATTAACTTGTGAAGTTAATTAAAACTTTTACTGAAACTCAACTATAATATTAATGTATCTATTTCTGCGAGATAAGGATATTAGAACTTGCACAGGAAAATGATTTAGTATCGTTCGATAGACAGTATTTTTTACAGAAAAAGTTTTACAAAGAGCAGTTCTTCATAGGAATGCTTTAGTTATATATTCCATAAAAACATAACGTGCATAAAGTGATCATAAAAATATTTGTCTACATAATGTAAAAAAATGTATAATAAAAAATTTAACTAATAGTGTATGGTATCGCGCCTTAAGGCAAATTAGCTATAAAATTGTTTGAAAACGTTGAAAAAAAAGATTTTTGAGGATTTTGTAATTTTTGAATAAATTGAACTTTTTTTTAAGTTTGATTTTTTCTTCTAATTTTAATTTTTTTGAAGATGTTGAATTTTTTTTAAAGAAATAACTCTACGTAGTAGTTTTAAAAAACCGTGTTGTAGTTTAACGTTTAAACTTTATGAATCTCGGTATGTATTTGTACTTATTATCAAAATCTTTATAATATATCTGATAATTTGAAGCGCATATGTACAATGAATATTTTTCACCGCCAAGTGGCATTTTCTTATTTTTTTATTGAATCTCCAAAGCGCTGGGTATATCTGCCCAAAAATTTAAACAGTTTATCATTTCGTCAATACATCTAAAATGATTTTTGAATCTCTCAAACCAGACGCTTTGTTTTCTCAAAACTTAAATTATCATTTATAGCAGATTTTACTATTATAGAAAACAAATGTTTTTAGAATCATTCAAATCGGTTAACTCATGCTTTCAAAATTGTAAGACATGCCAGAATGCCCAGAAACTTCCTAAACGTAAAGATATGCAGAAGTTTTTATTTTTTATAGAAATTTACTATACGGAAATTTAAACATTAAAATTAAATGTATAGAAATTTGAACATTATAGATTTTATATATATAAATCTTACAAGTTTCATTATTATTAATTGATATTCTAATTTCAAATCACATCATATTCTGCTGCTATATTACTCGAATGAGAGTAATGAGTACCGTTTTTTTGGCAGAAGATTATGGAATTCGAAAACCGGTTTTTTAGTAGAAAAAGTCGGTTTTCGCTTTATAAATGGAAAATGACAAATATTAATGTATTAATAGTAATGATATTTGCAAGCGTTTTGATTCTTGGAATCATATCGGTTCAATAGCATTTGGAATCTTATCAGTCTGATATGGTTCCCAGAAAGGTTTTGTGTTATCTTTTGTCTAATGTATATATTAATTTAGATTTTTATACTAGTGTATTTTTAAACTTCTTCTTGAAGGTGTTACTCCCTCTACTCAATCTTTAAAAATGAGAAGCCTCAGAAGCCATAAATAAGAGAACAAATTGATCGACATTGTCAATTTTTTTAAATCATATTTTATTAAACAAAAAAATAATTAAAATGTTTTAAATAAATTAATTAAAATTGCTTGATAGAGAAAATACTCAGGGTTTAGCTTAATTGTTTTCACAAATAAAATTGATAGTAACAAGTATGTATCAACATGTACCTAATGTTTTTCTTATTTTTTTTTTATTTTTTTAATTAAATAAATGTTTTTGATTGAAAAATGTATCATTTTTATTTATTCGAAAACTGTTCTTTTACTGCGATATGAATATTTTCATTCTTATATGTGAAAATCATGCATGAATAACGAATAATTATTTTCAAATTTATTTAATGCAGATAAATTATTATTTTTTTGTTCTACTAATTAAAATTAAAATAATTTCATTTACTATCCATAAAATTGAACAATAAATAAATTCAGTCAAATACTGCTTTGAATCGCACAAAATTTGCGGATAAATTTTTGTTATTCGAGAAAAAATTAATTTTCTATATAAAATTCGAAAACCGATTAAAACCGGTTTCCTGGTAAAATTTAAATTCGAAAACCTGGAACATTTAATTTGACAACTTTATTATACTTAGCACTTACTATAGTAATCACATAATCATCTTCATTTCGCAATCATTTGTTTCCGTTTTCCTTAAATTGTACTTAAGTTTCACCATTTATAGAAGAATTCAATTAATTTTGTAATTTATTCAAGGTATATTTAGAAGATATACTTCACCGTAAAGAGGATTTCAAAACAATATTTAAATTTAATGTCATATTCTTGTATTAACAATTATAATTATAGAAGCTTATATATTTGAACATATTTTCTGAAAGGTATTTTTCAATAATATAACATTATATTAATAAAGGCTTTAAGAACGATTTAATTTTTTTATATATAGTAGTTTAGAAATGGACAACAAGTAAAACTATCTCAAAAAATGACCTTAGAATATCAAAATTTTATTCCTTTGTCAGAGATTTGAAAGCAAACATATTTTAATGTAATAGCAAGTTTATTTTTGATCTTGCTCTGGAAGTATTGTGACGTTGTTCTCTGCCAAGTGGATAATCCTTGAGGTGGCATTTAAATTGTCCGAATTATTCGTATAAAGGTTAAAAATGGAATAAGTAAACAAATATTTATATCAACGCTAATAACATATTATTAATAATAGTAGACAACTGCAAAATATGTAATTAATTTCTGCACTATGCTGATGAGAATGCGCTAATCAATTTATAATTCTATCATGTATGTCGTCGCAAAAATTGAAAATAGTTGATGCTCATTATTGTGCATCATATATTATTAGAAATTATTTGACTTGTTATTGAACTCCGGTTCCTTTAACAAGCTATATTATCGCACAAGATCCTAAGCTGACGGTCACGCAGTTGCTTCTCGTTATTTTTAACGAAGCGTTATATTTATAGGCTGTTTCATACCCTCTGTATGAATAACATATGACAAATATACACAGTTGTTACCATAGAGAAAATGCTTTAAATGAATCATGTGTCCTATACATACAATAGTTTGAAACATTGTGCATGGCCGACTATTATTGTATTGAAAACCCATGCTACACATGGTTGCTTTTGAGTAGTTTCCACATTCGAACAATTTTTAGTTATAAAAAATAGCTTGTTTTCAAATTTGGATCAATCCAACTTACTTGAAATTTTATAATTTTTTTAACGAAATAACTTTCATTGTTATATACATAACTTATTATCGATTGCATATTCTTGAATGCTTTGAGTTCAATGTTTTATAAGAATCTAAAAATGCATTATATTAGATATTTTTGAATTTGTGAGGAGATAAAATGATTTCATAATGCTTCAATCTGACATACTTCCTAATTTATTTAATTAACTAAAACATCAAAATATCTTTTATAAGCATTATCAGTTTCTATGTTTTGTTTTTAATTTTAAATTTATTCTGCAATCTGTATATATTATTACATTAAGCAGAGAATCCTGACAAGTTGTTTTTAATTGGTTGTTTACAAATTAGTAGATACCCCCTGTGCCGTATCTACTAGCGCTAATATAAACAATAAAATGTAGTAAAATGAAAGTATTATAGTTAATTAAACTATATTAGGTCTCCAGATATTTTTCTTTTAAGCTTGGTCGGCTGGCCCTCCTACTATAAACGGCATGCTAGATGGTTAGGATGGACGTCTATCAGCTCTTATAATTAATGGCAACTATTGATATATGTTCTTAAATTGTAGGAATGCTTGTGACTTTGTGAAGGATCCATGTTGGCGTGTAGCGAGGAGCGTTTAATATTTTAATATCAATTTCTTTGTATCATACATTTTTATCATGAATACTTGCTAGTTTTTCTGTTTTTCTCATTCGTCAAAGAACTAATTATATTTATGGTTGATTATGAGTTTCTAAAAGAAGTTTTTTTTTTCTACATTGCGTTACAAAATTACTGTTTTTAACAAATAAAATATTGGCTTTTGAACTAAAAGTTCATATTTACCCTTACTGATACGAAAAATTGCAATATTATTATATTATTAAAAATAAATCTTTAGAACATACAATTTAGAAACCAATTTATAATAAACTTTTCACTTTACGATTTAGAACGATAAATGTATATGGAATGCATTTGGAATGAAAGTTATAGAATAATCTTTGTTAGAATATCACTTTATCTGGAAAGTAACTTGTTTCAAGAATCCAGACATATTTTTCTTGACGAATTGCGCGACATGTAAAAAAACGCCTTGTATCATAAAGGCAACCATTAAACTTAATAAAAACGCAGCCTGGAACTTGGCATAAAGAAGAGAAATTTCTTATCCGTCTAGTGAAATTGTTTGAAATACTGGCGACTGTCAGACTGCTCGTTTAAAAAGTCAACACTAACGACTATTTACTTTTCTGTGCGCTAGAGAAAAACTAATATTTCAGTATTTAACGCCATGCTGAAAGTGCACAAGTAATAGTTATTAATTTGAGCTGCTGAACTACTTCAAAGGCGACCAGAAACTTACGAAAAATATGAGCCAAGTAATTGGTTATGCAGCGGAAAAGGGAAAAGATACATAAATGTATCATCAATATGAAATATTAAGTAGCAGATATATATCGCATGATATAATATTATATTAATGTAGATCTATACGCATGAAATATTTGTGAGTGCTAGCTTGTTTATATAATATAACATTTAGCAATGAAATACATACACATTTTTAAAATAGAATCGGACAAAATCTCATCCATAAAACATGCATAATACGATAAAACCAGTTTAAAATAAAATGTCTGTTTCAGTAAATCATTATTTAGGAATGAAATAATTTCAAAAAAAGATGTTATTCAATATTAGAAATAACAATATTATTTCTAAAAATTAGATGTATAAGATAGTATGTGATAAATGAATGTCCACGAAATCATATTTAATTGGTTTTTTATATTTAAAGAGAAATTTTTAAGCAAACCTATTTGTTGAATATTAGTGGTTGCGTTTATTAAAAACAGAAAAAATCTGTTGTAATACTTAATTTGGAAAATTTTAAACAAAAATATCCTACCTTATTCGAACACAATAAATAGCATTTTTTATAATTTGAGTACTATAAAAAAATTATTTGTCATAGTGTGCTTTGAATAGGAGTTCGCAAAGCCTAATTCGAACTAGCACAACCACAACTTCAATCTTTATATTAAAGTGAAATATAAATATAAATAGAACTTTCAAAGCTTAGATTTTGTAATGTTAATGAGAAAATGAGTTTAACATGAATTAGAAATAGACTTGATTGGAATCGATGGAATAGTAGCAAGAAAATATATATTTGACAAATTATTTAAGCAGTTAGAGCTGATTATAACTTTTAATTTGATATAAATTATTGTATATTTTAAGCCAGCAGTAATGTTAATAGTTTCAATCACATGTTTTCCCTGTGTCAATATTCAAGTAAGTGGGAAATAGTATTTTAAAAGCTCTAAATAGAGATATTCATATATTATATCTGCAAATTGATATTTTTAATAACAAACTACATTTTTTTCAACTCATATTTGTTAAAGGAAAGATTTATCACAATAACTTCTAAGTTATGATTTCTGATCAAAGTTCCTTTTTAGGAAGAAGCCCAACATTGCCGCTGAAAAAATATTTTTACTTGAAAGCATATTCAGATTAATAATATCATGCAAAAAAGGATATAAAAACGAAATTCGACAGAGCTATTGGGGATTATTATTAAGTATACGAATACGTCCATACCATTAACAAAGCATAAACCTAGTATTTGGTATAATCCAAGCTTGTTAATGTTATAATTTAAAATCATAATTGAATGTTAAATATATTGAAAATTATATTTATAGTTTATTTATAAATATTCCCAAATATTTTAATTATTCTGAATATACCAATTTTATACGAAAACTAGTGGTGTATGGCATCGCGCCTTATGACAAATTGCTAAAACTTCCCGCATTGTGATGAAAAAATATTCGAGAAATATTAAATGTTTTCAAATAGGTTATTATAGATAACTTATATATCTTAACAGAAAAGTAAATAAATAAAATTTAAACAATCGAATTTAAAATTAAGAGCATTATCTAATATTTAAAAGAATTATATAAACTGAATATCAAAGTTAAAATTAATTATTTAAAGTATATGGTAATTATTTAAAGTGAGTTTTAGAACTTTAGCTAAAATTAAAATCAAAATTCGAATTATTTTCGATATAAAAAAGGAGATTAAAAAAAGCCCAAGAGCAATTGTTTCGTCGAGAGAAGCAGAAAGTTTTTTCGAAACATTCAAATCGGATGCTCCGTTCTCTCAAAAACTCGTATTCTATTTTCTGCACTCTTTGCTGCGTATCTCTGAAACGTGTAGACCGGCATTTTCGAATGAAATCGAATGTTTTTTTAACTATTCAAATCGGTTGATCCGTGCGCCCAAAAACGTGGACGAAAAATTGTATCCATACATACATACACAAATACATCCATTTTTTATTCCATTAGATATTCCAAAATGTTCAGAAACATTCAAAAAGTAAAAAAATGTAAAAATTTTCACTTTCGATTTTTGGACGATTACAATAACTTACCCTACGGAAAGTTAATACTATTAACTTTTATGCGAAACTTGCAATGCTCTGTAGTTTCGAAAAGAAGTTATTTTTATTGTTAATGTGAGTGTGATAAATTTCTAAATCTGTTTGATTTATATCGAGCTAATAAAATAAAATCTTTAATCATATCTCCACTTTCTTGTTTGCAATTATTTTGTTCTGCATCTCGTATAACAAAAATTGTCACTAATACACGCTCTTGTGCTGCGACCGGTTTCAGATAACGGATGGTGTGTAATTAAATCTGAAATTTATTTACATCGTTATTTTCAAAACCTTTCTAAATTAAAAATTCTCCGGCTTCAGACATATCACGTGTCAAATTAAGAAAGAACGTCTTTTGAATTTTGTGTTTTTATCACTCAAATGATCAAAAGATTATGCCCGTCATAGTATATAATAATGTAAGAAGATTACTCGCGCGACCTTGAGTAAATATTTCCAACAAAGGTAAAACTTATTCCTTTTGAATGAAATTCCACAGGCCGAAATTTTTATAAAAAGTTGTTATTATGATGACTAATACCACTATTTGAATAAACTCAGATATTTGTGTGAAAGTAGTTGATATAATTATAACTTTTTGTGTTTATATTAATTTTCGAAAATAATAAAAAATATCAGTAACAACTTCTTTTGACTACCGAATAATGTCTAAATTTCGAAAGTCATTTTGATGAACATTTTGGATTTCGGGTTTCGAATTCATGAATTACGGATGACAGAAATTTAGTGAAATTATAAACCATTTGGGCAGAAATTGTAGGATTACGTGGGTCTTAATAAAATTAATATTATTTGAATACCAATAACATATTTGCAAGCGTGTACTAAGCGAAACAGGAATATTAAAACTGTCTTAAATTTATTTTGCACTTGTGCAAAGCGCCAAAATAAGAGCTGAAATAATTTAAACGAAAATTTTGGTAAGCTGACACAACTATATTTGCCAATAATTCAGATTTGGCCATTATTGCGTCAAATGCGAAAAAAATGAAACTAGTAGGGCGCAAGGCATCTAGCCTTAAGGCAAATTGCTGGAACTTTCCGTACCAAAGATTTTTATTTTTTTAAAAACGATGAACATTTTTGCATAAATTTTACTTCGAAAAAATTAGATTTTTGAGAAAAAAAATGTTTTTTTCTGCTTTAACTGCATAGAGACAAAATGTCAAAGCGCGTAAGCGCCGCGTAGCCATCTAATGAATATTATTGGTACGGAACCCATAGAAATGCAAACAAGATTTATACTTATTGTTAAAATCTCTATAAAAAATCTGATAATTTGATGTGCATATGTCTAATGATCATTTTTGACCGCCAAATGGCATTTTTTTTTACTTTTTTCATTAGATCTCCGAAACCGCTAGACCTGTCTTTATAAAAATTTTATCAGTTCTTCAACTTATTAATACAAGTAAAATGTTTTTTGATTTATTAAAATCGAACGCGCCGTTCTCTTAAAAACTGAGTTACCGTTTTTGGCACTTTTTGCCCCTGCCTTCGCCAAAAACTAAACAGCACGTCTCTTTATCAATATGAATCGGGGGACTGCTGGGGAGGCTGGAAAACCGTTGTACCATTCGTACATTTTGTTAGTACACATTTGCTTTGCGATAATTACAGATTACATAATATTTCTTTCGTATCTCGCTATTTGTAATATAAATAACAAATCAAAGAAAACAAATACATGTTTACGATTTTTTAACCACCTCTTATTTGCGATCTAACACATTTATACCAGCGTAAAAGACGGCTGGTACGTATGTCCACAACTAATCTAATTTAGTAATAAATACAAAATGTTTGAAACATAGTTATACTTGCCTACTATATATCTTTTTCTTGTTCATTGTAATCACTCACAATCACCGTAAATCGCAAGAAGTTTTTATATTTTATTGAAAATAGTCTGATTTTTGCAACGGATAAAAACAAAACGCGATTGGTTCTGAACTAAATGCTGTTGAAATTAGAGCGGATGTCTAGGATATACTCGGAATTTCTGCACTTTTTGCTCTATATCTTTGAAACGGCTGGACCTGTCTATACCAAAAACTAATCAGTACATCTCCTTATCAATACGAATCGATAGCTTTTTTTATTATTCAAATTGTTGATCGGTGTTCCCGAAATCATCGACGAAAATTTGTATCCGCACAAACACATACACACTTCCATTTTTTCTAAGGTGTGGCAAAATATTCAGAAACCTTTGAAACGTGAAGATATATAAAAAAATTCATTTTCGATTATTACGACTTACCCTACGGGAAATTAACAATCTTTTTTATATAAAAGCAGTAATGTAAATCTATAAAAACTTTTCTGTAAAAATGAACATACTGATTGAATTACTGAAGTCATTTTATTACTGTTTATATTTTTCAAATCGAATAACTCCACAACTCACATCAAAACTGTAGCATTACTTACGATTATTTTATTCACAATATTAACGTTCTACAATATCCATTTCAACTTATTTTACAAGAGGAATTTTTAAAATCCATTTATTTTACTTCATCGCTTTTCTCTCCTTTTTAACTTCCCGTAGGGTAGTTATAGTAATGGGCCGAAAATCGAAAATTAAAATTTTTGCATTTCTCGACGTTTTGAAGGTTTCTGAACATTTTATCATATCTCAGAATAAATGGATGTGTGTGTGTGTTTTGTATGTCCACGTTTTCGGGCGCACGGATCAACCGATTTGAATGGTTTAAAAAACATTCTATTCCTATTAATAGGGAGATGTGCTGATTAGTTTTTGGCTAAAGCAGGTTCAGCCGTTACGGAGATATGGGGCAAAGAATGCATCCGATTTGTGTGATCCAAAAAACATTCAATTTTCAATTGACGGAAAAAAGTGGTTATTAGTTTTTGGCCAAGATAGGTCCAGCGGTTTTGGAGATACAGAGCTAAATGTTAAAAAATGGCAGTTTTTGATAGAACTAAGCGTCTGATTTAAATGATTCAAAAACTTTCTGCTTGTTTCAACAAAATAATTGCTTTTGGAAAAAAAATGTTTGTTCCTAATTTTTTTTTTAAAAAATATTTTTGTAATTTTATTGTAATTTTAAACTATTGAAAAATGTGAAAATGCCGCCAAGCTAAGCGCAGTATAAGTAAAAATGTCGCACCGAATTAGACTGTGACTATACGGGAGCACTTTTTCAATTTTGTGTAAATTAGACAATTATTTTTTTGAAATTGAATTTGAAATGGAATGACGATTGTTAATGTTCTGGAGATAAATTGATTTATGATTTACATTTGATTTGCTCAGATATAACAAGATAGCAAAAATAATGAAGGTTACAGTATTTGTAATAAAATATTTGAAAACGTTTAAAATTTCTCGAATATTTCATTACAGTACGGTAAGTTCCAGCAATTTGCCTTAAGGCACGATGCCATACACCACTAGTTGCATTTCGGAGTTAGTTATTGTGTGGACTGAACGGCTCATATATCAATTCATTCAATATTTGAAAAGATTATTACATAACTTGTAATTACACAAGAGTAGCACATATATATGCAAGCATGCAGGCATATATATATATATATATATATATATATATATATATATATATATATATTAGTTACGTATATATTAGGCATTCCGGTCTCTATTACTCTATCTTCCCGCCTCATGGCAAATTCATGTTAATCAGTAGTCCAGAGGTTCAAAGCAATCTGATTCAAGCTAACTGTTCACAAATTTAGTGTGTTACAGTGACCCGGGTGCCCGTGGTCAACACAATGGCTGAAACTAGCGAATTCAGGGAACTTAGTATAGATAACAACTATTCATGCTTAACTTATAGCGGACAACTACTTCTGAAGCCTATTGTAGCAGAGGAACTATAGTTGTAAATATACATACACCCACATTATATATATATATATATATATATATATACAAGGCCGGTCCTACCGTGACGCCAACACGAGATCTTTCAATATCTTTCAAAATATATATGTTTTCTTTGCGTCTTTTACTAATCTTTGAACAATACTTTTAAAATTCATTTAAAAACTTTACTTTAAAACAAAAATTTGCTACGCTCTCTTGCCACAATTTGCTCAATAGAATAAATTGCATAAAATTCTCAGAATAAATAAGTAAAATGTTTCAAATCTACAATATTAATATTGCACATGCATTATATACAAATGAAAATTTAAAAAAAAAATCTTATATTTTAACAATATTTAATAATATGCTGACCTTACTGAAATTTTTGAACAAGTTTGGATAGGAAAGAATTTAAAAATAATTTGGTAGTACGAAAATAAACGAAGACACGACAATTTGATTATGAGCACCCGCGAATCGCCTATCCGAATTTTTAAATAAATTTAAAAACAATGTCTTTTACACCCTCTCAGATTATATCAAAATAAACGTAACTTTTCAAATAATTTTAATAATAAATTGGTAAAACAGTTAAAATAATTGGAGGATAAGCAATAAAAAAATTGCATGCGGCGCTAAAGACCCTAGGTTTGGCCCTATATATATATATATATATATATATATATATATATATATATATATATAATCAAGCTACAGTTTGCTAGATGTGAGATTCGCATCAGCGTAGCCCAAAGTATGCTGTGTGTTTAGTCATCACATTGGCGTCATTCAACTGACATATGTCATGAAACATAATTCATTCCGCCATACATATATATATATATATATATATATATATATATATTTATACATAAATATATATATATATATATATATACATATATACATATAAATATTCTAGCATACCCAGCCTCGCGTTGCGACGGCCCTTATTAAAATCCACCTGATTGAAATTTGAATCCGTTCGACAATCAACATTTCAAACCTTTTGTTATAAAAAATTCATATCAGTCCAAAAATATCGCCAAATGTTATTTTTTTATTTTTTTTTATTGAATGTCCATAACCGCTGGACCTGCCTTTTCATAAATTTGAACAGTTCTTCGTTTAGTCAATATAAAGAAAATGTTTTTTGAATTATTCATGTTGGACGCTTCGTTCTCTCAAAAACTAAATTACCATTTTCGGTTCCGTTGCCGGTCTTCGAAACGGCTAGACCTGCGTATGTCAAAAATTAATCAGCACGTCTCCTTATCAATACAAATCGAATGTTTTTTGAATTATTCAAATCGGTTGATCCGTGTTCCCGAAATCGTCGTCAAAAATATTCGTACGTAAGTATTCGTACACACACGCATAGCACACACATAAATCCGTTTATTCTAAGGTGTGCCAAAATATTCAGAAACCTTCGAAACGTAAAGATATATAAAAATTATCTACTTAAAAAGAGTGATAAAAAAAATTGATTGCAAAATTTGTTTCTTCACTTAAATAACTATCTGATTTTGAATGTAACAGTATATGGTATACACAAAAGATTGTTCATGATAGTTACTACAAGAACTAGCCTAATCTGAAACTGATTTCAATTAAATTGAATTGACAAATTTGGAGAGGTAAGATTTTGAAATATCATTACCGCGCTTCATATTGTTGGTAATTCATAAGTTTTTAAATGTTTAAATGATTAAATGTTCAATTTCAAAAGCAATGTGGATGAACTTATTGAACACTTGATGACAATTAATTGTTCTTTGAAGTATAATTTAAGCTTTTCCATAAGTTCGAAAAAATTTGATTTAAAATTGAGTAAAATGTATTTACTGATTAAAATTGCGGTAAAAAGTGATGGCATTACTAAAATGTCCATTATGAAATAGGGATATGTGGTAGGAAGGTGAAGAGAAAGAAAAGGGAAAGAGAATATTGGTTCCTAAATTTAAAAAATGTGTTAGGGGTATTTAAGCCTTGTAATTGATTACTAAAATAAATATTACGTAATGAGTTTTAAGATAGAAAAATAAGTATTTAAAAATAAACACTATAAAAAATAAAAAAAATGATTCAAAAAACAGTCCTTAAATTTGTGAAAATTTATCGAAAAATTTGTCGAAATTCTGTGAAAAATATAAATTAACTGGAAGCGCAATGAACAATTAGTGTCATGATTCAGCAATAGCAAAATGCTTCAGAATATACAAATGATAAAAACATAAAATCAATCAAATCTTCCTCATTTTTGGTTTTTCCGTATTCAACGCGACTGCATGCTTAATCCCTGCAAAGCTAAAAACGTAGCTTTTCAACACAATCACATTCAATTCATCATTGATATATTTTCTTACTGACTCACAATCGATTGACATATTTAGTAGCCGGACAGAAGGTTGTTCGCTGAAAACACCACTGTTGACACTATCGTCTAAACTATTTTGAGTATTAAAGTTTTAAGTACACTGAAGTGAATAATATAATATAATATTATATCAAGGTGTTCAATGGGTCATTACAGAATCGCAACAATTAATTCAAAACAAACTAGTTGAAAGTGCCTTTCAACTAGTTTGATTTGAAAGATTTTACCTTAAGGCAAGTTGAATATACTTCCCAATAGGTGTTATAATTTATTTAACAATCACAGTTGAGACTCATATATTCAGATAAAATTTTCAGGATTACGTAATTCATGTACGTAGTTCTAGTTATTATTTAATGATTTAAATAGATGGTATAAACTTTTTCAAACTAGAGAAGTTTAGAAGACTGTTTATTTATTTGTTTACTAATTCCAAAACCATTTCTAATTGACTTGGTTGACTTATCACATCCCAAAATCTTATCATATTTTTTCAAATTTTGATGAATTTTTAAAAGTAAACTATTTGTCATGGGCCGTTATTGTTAAGTGTAGTCGCACAAATCAGATATACTATAACTCATCGGCAACATGGAATGGTTTATAAATTTTTGAAATCGGTTCAGGCATTTTTGAGCAAAGCTCTAATTTTGACAAACCTCAAAAAACGTCACCAATTTTTGCCAACTTTGACAAAATTTTAACGTAAACGACTTGTCGTAGAGCAGTAATATTTTAGTATGATCAAGACGACTATGATGTCAATCGTCAAAAAATCATAAAAACGTTAAAAAAATTTCAAGAAATAAAACAAGAACACCGATCTTCACCAAAAACTAATCAGCATGATTCACAACCAATATCTTTCGAACGGTTTTTGAGTTTTAAAAATCGATTCAGATTTGCAGGCTAAAACGTGAACATTTTTTTTTCACTCGCGCAAAACTGACAAAGGATAGTTCCTCATCAAGATACCTCGAATGGCTTTTAAATTTTTGAAATCGATCCAGCCGTTTTTGAGAAAACGCCGATATAAGGTAAAATTTCTGTTCGTGCCCACACATACACACACACACATTTTTCCCAATTTGGTGTCATTGGTCCCAGAATGACTTGAAACGTCGAGAAAACAAAATTGGCGAATCGGATTTTTTATGGAAAATTCAGGAAGCTAAAAATGTACTATAAGTATGCGCTTTAAACTTTTCATGATTTTAAAGCTGGTAGTCAAAACTAACCTCTTAAAATATTTCAGTGCTTTGATAATAGGTTTGAACAAAAAAGTTATATGCTGAAGGGATTGGAACATGCAAAAATAAGTGTAGAAGTTTGTAGTCGCCTTAATTACAAGACGAATCAAATCTATCATAGAAAATGCTGTAGAATATACGTAGATAAAAAAAAATATATTTAAAATCTTTGATTTTCATAATTGAGCTACCATTCATATGCCTATGATAATATGTGTAAAAGTTCATATTGACTATCAAAGTTACATCCTTAATCATAAGAGTAAACTTAATATTTCTGTAATTTGATATTTAATTATATAGATAAATCATACTAAAAATTTCGCTGGCTTGAAATACACTCCCCTGCTATGGGGTCTTCCGCGAAGTTCTTCACAATATCTCATAAAACCAAAATTACCACATATCATAAAAAGTGTGGCATTCATTTTTATATCTTCTATACTAGTTTGTACACTAATTAATTCAATAATGATTGAGAAAATGTTATGACTTACCATATGCAATCTTAAGTAGTCGAAACACCTCGGCTCAGAAAGTCAAAACCTGAAAAATTAATTAAATATTTTTTAATTGGCCAAAACTAAATAATTTAAAAAAGGTTGTTCTACGCGCTTTAAAATAATTTAAGTCAAACAATCAAATACTCTGAGCATCTCACTACATATTATATATTTATTAAAATGTTATAAAAATTTAAAATGTTATAAAAATAAAAGTCTGAAAATTTTCATTATGTCGATTGTTACTCTTGCAATATATTTCAATTCACATAAATAAACGGCTTTAAAGAGCTTTGATGCAAATTATAACTTCAAAGAGAAAATGCCTATTATGAAATGTTCAATGGTAAAATGCTGAAAAACAGCATTCGGTTACAATGTGGGCATGTATAGTCCTGAAAATATAGCTTCCGTAGCGATTCAGACGCCTTAAATGCTCATTAGAATTACGCGGAGCGCCCGGCTTTTGCCGTATTTACGATGCGAAGTCGAATTTAAAAAACGTTTCGAAACTCATTAACATAAATCAGATATTCCTCCTGCTGCTTTAGAATAGCGCAATCGTTGAGTATTGGATTTTCCACAGTTGTTAGGAAGAACTTTTGCCGGTGCTTCCAAGTAGGTTTTACGGGTTTAAATGTTATTTATGTCACAACAATTGCTGCAGTTTAAAAGAACCGCAGAGATTTATATAAGGCGCGATAGTAATAGATCCTTACTGTAGATTTTGACAAGATACTTTTAATGGATTCCAGAAAATTTTGAGTTTATTAACTTGATTGAAGAAAAACTTCATCAATTATTATTCAATTTGTAACTCCAAAAACAACATTGACTTGTTCAACATTTTATAATTAATGAAAATCTTATATAATAACTATTATATTTCTATTATGCAACTACAAATTTTATTTAAAAATTAGACAAAATTATTAAATTATTTAATTATTAGACAAAAAATTTTCTTCGTTATATATAAGTAAAACATTTGCGAGTTCTACAACTTCAATAGAGGTATATTGGATAATTATCCATCAAATGGTAATTGTTATAAAATCTAGGCATAAGTAGTAATTCATCTTAAACAATGTTCACTTAATCAGTAAAAACTGAGATTTAGTTGCTTACATAAAACAATTAATTGTTTCAAAAATAAAGTTTTTCAATTCATGTATTTAAATAAAACTTATAATAAATGTAATTGAACCACATGCATTTTTAAGACATGAGGGTAAGGCTCGTTAATCCAAACATTAATAATTTAATGAAATTCTACAATTCAACCTAATTTTAGTAGAAGTATAACATTTCACAATATTCGATCTAATTATGAACTCTATAGCATATTTGGTTTTATCAGACTCGTATATTTTTTTGAATTCAGTTATGCAAAAGCGTCTTAGTGCACCATGCCCTATTATCAGACCGTTCTCTAACTTATGTCTTCTAATTCTCAATATTCAAAATCACTTCAAAATTTTTGCAAAAACCTGATTGAAATATTTTGCACTTTTCTGCTAAATCTTGCTGAAACAGCTGATCATCTTGCAAAATTAGTATCATTCGAGTCCTTCGAATCAAGTCTCATCGGGTTTCAAATTTAAAAATTATAATCGATGTAGATTTTCTGAGAAAGTTCTACAAATGGTCAAATTGATAAGCTCACACACAATTTTGACCTCAAATGATTCAGAGTAGGTTAAAATGCTAAGAAAATAAATCGGCTAGTGAGACTTTCTTGCAAAAACAAAGTTTTCCTTCAGGAAATAATTGGTCACTATACGCGTAGATGACCATTAAAGAACTTTAAATAAATCTGGAGATAAGTATTTTTGTACTGCATATTAGAAATAATTCATATGGTTTTCCATTTCTGAACACGTTTGAACATAGTTAAATCTCAATTGACAATATAATATTGCTGCAAATAAAATATCAATTTAGATTGATGTTGGCATTCTATTTAAACGACAATATTTGCATAAAGTAGGCAAAGATTATTATATAATTTCTGACTTTAAATTCTGTTTATTAGCGACTAAACTGAAAGTTTTGCAAAAATATTGCTATTATTGTGAATAACTTTCACAATATTCTCTATACATTAAGCCGCGCATATATGGCTCCAATGAACATGCCAAAGTTATGGTGAAAACAACTCGCTAAATGATATTTACTCATGACATTACGTTATTTCAATTTAACTGTCGCAAACCCATTTAGAACATGTCGACCATAGATAATTGTGCCATGACTATTACTAACAGCATTATGCATTATAGTCAACATCAGTATGTATAGGATAGGGCGAGGCACAAAGGTCCAATTTCGCATTGAGCTATTATATCAATCACAACAAATAACAACATATCAAACAAACAACTATAT